>NC_046170.1:5724134-5729969 GCF_011064425.1 Rattus rattus
ATGGTCCCCACTCTTCCTCATGCTTTTTCTCATCTCTAACTCACCTCCAGCCGCTCCCACCTGCCCCAAAGAGAGTTGGTGTTGGCACAGGAGTCTCTCTCTCTGTGTATGGCTTAGTCACTTTTCTGACTTATTGTGCACGTCCTTGGTGACTGCCAGATGCCCTGGTGAGCCCAGTGGATGATGGTGCGTCTTCCTTTTCCTTTTTAACGTGACCAAGTCTCTGGGCGACGAATTCCTAGGCAGTTACAGAAGCCATTATCGGGTCTGCTCACGTTCCTCTGGTTTGCCTGATCACCCCTGTGTGCCTGCCAAAGGCCCGTGAATGTGTCTCTTTAGTGTGCTTTTTACTGTCACCCTTGGCTATGAAAGGGCAACAAAACCTGTTTCCCAGACCTTCCTACACTTTGCCTGTCAACTGTCTGTTCTACATAGTGCAAAGCATTATGGAGGCTGAGGCAGGAGGATTACGAGTTCAAGACCAGCCTGGGCAGTATGGGGAGACAATGTCTCAAACAATGCAAAGTAAAGCACGTAAGTGTTTGCTCGAACAGGCCCACACGAGGCAAGCACACCTGATTTTCCTGGTTGAAAGGCCCAAGGTCACCAACCAATAAACGACCCCATCCCCAGGAAGGACAAAATCTCAGACTCCCCTTTAGTTACGTCAACAGAAGCTCTGTAACAAGTATTATTTGCTTTATTACCAGTCATTTGGAAGGAGGGAGAGAAAAATAAATAAACAGAGAGAAAGATCCACCCACGCCTTGCCTGGTTTCTAGGCAGTTCATAGGGGCGGGGGGATCTGGTCTAGACGCATGCTCAGGACAGCATATCCTGATGAATCAGATTGGGGTGGGGTGGGGGGAGTCGCTTTATCTTTAAAGCCTAGAAACCAGAAATCAAGATGGAAATCCCTCAGCCCAAAAGCCTTACCAATTGATACAATTTGAAAATGGGCAGCCGGAGAGGCTGGGGAGAGCTGACATGATGACTTCTATAATAGCAGAACATTTAAGGTTATAGAAATAAAGGGAGGGGGGTGAAATCAGGCCCGTTGATCTCTGCCTGCAGGCTCCTTCTGCTCTCTGGAAGCTCCAGCAATTATTTCTGCTCCGGCTTTCCCCTCCTTTCGGTAGCAGTCTGTTTGAAATGAAGCAGAACCAGGCACGGCGGGCTTATCAGTGTTGTTAGCTGACAGGGCGCCCAACACACCTGCTTTTACTTGCTGCTGTTTCAGGGCCCTAATGCCACAGAGAATGTTGCTTGGGCCCTTATAATGTGTAAAGATTCATTTATTTCACCTTTTGAACCTGCCTGACCCCCTGGGCCTGTGCTGGGGAGGGGGCAGGGTTGGTGAAGGCTTTTTTTCCCCCCCTGGCACTTAGAAGAAGCTGGTAATTAGGGGTCTGGCCCTGGGGCGGTTGCCACGATAGAGGTTTAAAAGAGGGGTGGGGGCTCAGCCAAGAAGGCGCTGGGAAGAAGGAACTGACTGGGGGATGGTGGCCGGTGGCTGTGGCCTCCCTGGCTCCAATGTGTCCACAGAGATCCAGATACCCCGACTCTCAAAGCTCTCCTTCTCAACATCACACCATACACCTGCCTCTGGTTTTCAGTATGGCGGTTGGGAAGGTTTTAAGGAATCCTTTTGGCTTTGATCTGGCTATGGGTGCATCTGCATGCAATGCTAAGACTGCCCCCCGCCCCCGCCCCCAGTGACCATCAGTGAACTTCGGAAGCCTGCAAAAGGAGCAGTATTTACTGTTACAATTACTTCCCAGTGTAATGGGAATCGGGGAGGCATAGTAAACAGAGCCATCCATGCACCTGATAAACTATGACGATCCCCAGGCATTCTGACATTCAATTAAACGCCATTAGTTTCTGTGCTGTGTTTTTCTTCTCATAGTTCAGTGCCAGCGAGTAAAATTTGTCTTAGGGTCTCAAACATTTCGTTAAGCGTTTAAGAAGGAAAGGCTAGCTTCCCAATTCCTCACCTGTCCCTCTGGTGCCCCATGTTTCCTTTCCCCCTGTGGATTTCAGTTGGCCATGTTCCCTTCCGGAAGTCCTAAGAGCTTAGTTTCCTAGGAATAAAGAAACAAACAAACAAAGAGGAAAACCAAAAAAATAAATCTTCACATAACCCTAAACTGTTGGGATCTTTGATCCTGGATCCTCCCATTTCATCTCTCCAGGCCAGCGTTGGGGCAGTGTGTGAGGGCGTCCGGCCCTCAGCGTCTGCCTGGGCATCTGGAGCTCCCTTTTTTCTTGATTTTTCCTTCTTTCAAAGAGGAAGGTGTGTGCAGCGGCTGGCGTTTGTGCCAAGCCATCCTTGGTCTCCTGCTGCAGAGGATTCCGGTCTCCCTGGGAGGACAAACCTTCCTTACTAAGATATTCCACTTGTCTCCGGGTGTGGGTCACCATCCCATCACTCTGACCACAGCCATTGGTACCGGGACTTGTGTGAATGTTTAGGGGTGAGTTTAGGATGATTTCCTTTTAGGTAGACACTCCTCGCTTTTAGAACGTCCAGGCACATCGCAGGGAAAGACCGCGTCTGAAAAATCAAAGTGGTCCAGTGTAAACAGAGTTCAGGTGTGGAGAAGAAGAGGGGCTGAGACTAACTAACATCAGAGCTTGATCCAGCCATGCCTGAAGCCATTAAGAACTAGATCTCTAACGTTCGATTATGTGAGCTGGCGTCTTCCTTCTGTGCTTATCACACCCAACCCAAAGAACCGTCAGGTTCACAGTCTGACTCCTCCAAGGGGCAAGTCCTCCTCGAGAGACTGTGTTTCACTCCTTCAAAAACGAGTAAGATCAGAAAGTGGGTGGGATGGACGCAGGCACGGGGAGAGGACAGCATCGCAAGTATGGACACTAAGGTCCTGGAGAGCGTCCCAGATGTGCTTCCTGACCCTGAAGCTTCAGTGTCTCATTTTGCAGACTGTGAACTGGCAAACTTCTGTTGATATTTAATAATGAGATGGTCTGGAATGTGTCTGTGAGAGGGGTTTGGACAAGATGGGGAATGGGAAGAGATAGCAAACAAACAAACAAACAAAAAAACCCTAACAAACAAACAAAAACACCCCCAAAAAACAAAACAAAACAAAAAAACCAAAACCAAAACAACAAAAAAAACACTCCCCCCCCAAAAACAAATAAACCTCGCCCTTGCCACAGTGGAGTCCATTGCTCGGGTGTACTCCTGGGTCATAGAAGTGGAGTCCATTGCTCAGAGATGGTCGTTCCTCTGGCTTTACTTTGTGTGTGACTGCATTCTGTCCCCATATACTCACTTCTTTCCTCACCCCCAGTCTCTCGGTGTCACTGGTTGACCACAGGCCTACCAGTTGGCTTTTGCTTCCTGCAGAATGAACTGTTTTCCAGAAGGACTTGGGGCCCAGGGCAAATCTCCTCCCTGCTGTGCTGGGATTGGTTCTTCCCTATCTGGAGCTACTGGAGCCTCTGGAAAATTTAGAGTCTGTGGCAGAAAAGGACTTGAACCGCATGCCTGACCCCTGTGCCTTTCCCAAGCTAATGGTGTCATTGATTTGGCATCTCTTGTGTACGTGTGGCTGTCCCGTGGCACGGAATTTTGATTCTCGATGGCAAAGCACTCCCGGAGTTGTGGTAAGATTTACTTCTCTATTTTGGTAGCTCTGGGGAACAAACCCTCACCTCACATCTACAAGGCAAACACTACTTCTGAGATATGTCCACTGCCCAAGACTTAACAGCAGCCAGTGGACCAAGTTTGTATTCATCTGAAACCCTTCCCTGGCAAAAACTTCATCCTTGCATATTTGCGTAGGTCAAAGGTCACAGCGCCAGCAGTTTCCAACAGCTGGGTTGGAAACAGCTTGGCCTGCAATCCTAAGAAGTAAACTTAGCTTCACACAGCATCTGTGTCTGGCTGCATCAAGAAGAACTGTATGTCAGGGCCTCAACCTTGTGAAACACTCAGGGCCAGATAACGAGCACCGTCCATTTTATCTTATGACTTTTACATTTGGATTTTGCAAAACTGGGGAGGCTGGCTTATAGTTCCTGCTTGCATCTAAGTTCCAAACGCTCCTTGGAAGAAATGGCGAAAGATGAAATTCCGGAAATTAAGGGGGAAGATCACCAAGACACTTTGACAGACTCAGAATTAAGAAATCCAAGCTTTCCTTTGCCACTGGGTGATTGATTGATTGATTGATTGATTGACAAACTGTGTGTGTGTGTGTGTGTGTGTGTGTGTGTGTGGAGGTCACGGGAGAACTTAAGGAGATATTCTCACTCCATGTAGGTCCCAGGAATTGAACTCAGGTTTGCCAGCGGATGCCCTTACTGATCGAGCCATTGCATCAGTGCGGAAAGTTGGTCTTCCTGTAGATGTTTGGTCATCCCAATGCTTGTTCTGCGCTTGTGGCCAGGGAAGGAGTGCTGAGGGAACAAGCAGCTTCCTCGTTTGCTGGTAAGATACCTGTGGAGGTTTAATGTCGAAGCAGAAACGTTTAGTGTGGCTTGGCAGGAAGTGTGACTAGGGAGTCAACTGAATGATGAACTCTCACCTCAGCCTAGAAATTATCCCTAGATCTGCTAACAAACCTGAAGGAACAACACCCCGGAACTTCCGCAAGGTCCGTGGTGGACGAGAGAACCAGGCTCCTGAGTGAAGAAGAGCCACGGGATGCTGACCACCGTTCATACACCTCAGTTCACGTCTTTCTCTGATGCTTTCTTGGAAGGTTACTAGTTTCTAAATCTATTTTAAGATGTTATTACAGAAGGCGTAACTTTTACACAGAAGCGAAAAGAAAGGGGGGAAATTCCTAATCTCATTTATAAAGAAGAAAGTACATTCTCAACCTGTCCGGGTCTTGCTTCCTGAGTTTGTTGCAATCTCTTCCCAGCTATGTTAAAATGTGTAATGAGAGCCAGGCTGCAAGTGACATTTATGATCCTCCTCTCTTGTACGGTCCATACACCCCTGACATCACGTAACGGCTGCGTCGCGTTCTGTCGTACAGAATCACTTCCACTAAGCAGATTCTGGTTCCAAGATAAATACTTGCAGCTAATTGCTCGGTCAAGTCCAAGTCGTCCTGGATCCAAGTATGTGCTTAGAGAAAAAAATCCTCATGAGTCTTGCTTTTGAATTAATATGCATGTAGCCTATTTGGATATAAGATTTTGGATGTTTAAATTCATATGTTTCCGCAAATTTGAGGAAATTTGACCATTATTCTTTTAGATGATGCCTCTGTTCCTCCCCCCTGCCCTGTCTCTTTCTAGAACCCCCATGATGCATAGTTTTCTCAAAAGGATCTGTGAGCACACTGGGCTCTGTTTACCTTTTTTTTTTTTTTCTACAGATCTGGTAACTTAAAATGCTTTTGTTTCAGTTCTGTTATTTCTTCTGCCTGCCTGAGTCAGCTGTTGAATTCTTCCAGGGAATGTTTTGATTCATTTACTTTTTGACTGCAAATTTTGTTCATTTAAAAAAATAACTTGTGGGCCAGAGAGATGGCTCAGTGGTTAAGAGTGGTGGCTGTTCTTCCCGAGGACCCAGGTTCATTCCCAGTAACCACATTCTCAGGTTCACAACCATCTCTAACTCCAGTTCCAGGACTCAACACCCGCTTCTGGTTTCCATGGACACCAGACAGGCAAGTGGCACACATACATGTCCCCAACCACCCATACACATGAAATAATAGTAAAATGATTTTTAAAATTGCCACATTGTTTAAAAATAATTTGCATCTCTTTGTTAGCATTAAAATGTCTTTGCATATTATTTTCCTAATTTTCTTTACCTCTTGCCTGTATTTTCCTTTAGTG
>NC_046170.1:6046232-6052882 GCF_011064425.1 Rattus rattus
TTTTTTTTTTTTTTTTTTAAATATTTTTATTTATTTAATGTATATGAGAACACTGTAGTTGTCTTCAGATACACCAGAATCCGTTACAGATGGTTGTGAGCCACCATGTGGTTGCTGGGAATTGAACTCAGGACCTCTGGAAGAGCAGTCAGTGCTCTTAACCACTGAGCCATCTCTCCAGCCCGCGATTGGTTAGTCTTAAAGAACTGGTTGGAGACTATGAAGGGTAGTAGGAAGAGTCAGCCACTTAGTTCCCAGAATGCTGCAGGACCTTTTTCTAAACAAAAGCTTTATCAGCTAGGGGAGGGATTTTTTAATGCATAAATGTTGTATAAAATGGAGGGAGGGTGTGAAAGATTTTGAATCTTTATCATAACAAAAGTTTTATAGTATTTTACAGAAAAAAAACCCTGATATTTATAGTTTCTTACACTACTTGAAGGAATTTGGGTGCTCATTCCACAAAAGGCCACACTAGAAAGTCTGTAGCCAGCGAGAGAGACCCACCTGCATGCCTTATCTCCTCCTTGAGGCCATGCACAATGAGGGCAGAATGCAAACAATTGTTAGGAGCTTCTGGTTACTCAACTAAGAGTCTAACAGTCCTCTTCAGTATTCCGTCTGTGAAGGAAAGTCAACAGCCGGCAAACCCAGTTGTCATGATCTTTTGCAAGCAGAACCAACTGCTCTGATGATGGTGAGACAGCTTGACTTATATTCCTGCACAAAACACACACACACACACACACACACACACACCCCACATATATATATATATATATATATATATACATACACATACACACAAACACACATATATACAGTCACACATAACACACACATGCATACACACAATATACAAACATATATACAGTCACACACCTGACAATTCACAGCCATCTGTAACCCCAACTCCAGGGTATCCAGTGCTCTCTTCTGGCCTTCATGGGTATCAGGTACAAAGGGTACCCAGATATAGATACAAGCAAACCATCCATGAACATAGATTTTTAAATATTTAGGATAACTTTTAGATCTTACTAACTGTGCTTGAGTGTGTCTAAGTGCACCACAAGCATCCAAGTGCCCAAGGAGGCCAGATGAGGCCGTAGAATGCCATGGAGCTGGAGTTACAGGCACGTGTGAGTCACCTGCAGTGTCTGGGACTTGAACCTGTTCTCTGCAAGAGGATTAAGTGCTGTTAACTGCAGAGCCATGGCTCAAGCTCCATAAAAAATAAATCTTAAAAAAACAAACAAACAAACAAAAAACCACATGGACCTGGCTAATCCATCTCTAAAATGCACATTATTCGAGATGTTTAGAATAAGACAGTGTAATGCCGAGCGATCCTCACGTCTCCGGTCAGTCACCTCGACTCAGGCTCTAATGTATGCTAAGCTAGTCGGGAAGCATATTGCAAGTGCGGTTTTAAAGGTTTTCTTGAATATGAAATATGGAAATAATGAACCAACCCTCTTACCCCAAATTGGTCCAGGGAAGCTCTTCTGGTTGGAAACAGCCAGTAAGTAACTTGCAAGAACTGACGTCAGGCACTAGATGGCAGCAACACGACCTAGGAGTGCGGTTACTCAGAGAAGACTCTTAGAGAAGCCCATCAGGTCACATAGCTCTGGTGTTCACAACCAGCGCTCTCTCTCTCCCTCCCTCTGTCTGTCTGTCTGTCTGTCTGTCTTAACTTTATGTATTTGAGGACACCATAACTGTCTTCAGACACACCAGAAGAGGGCGTCAGATCTCATTACAGATGCTTGCAAGCCACCATGTGGTTGCTGGGAATTGAACTCAGGACCTCTGGAGGAGCAGTCAGTGCTCTTAACCACTGAGCCATCTCTCCAGCCTAGCTCTCCACTCTCAAATCCCAGCAGCCCTGGATGCTTTTCTCAGCATCTTGTACATTTTGGCCTCCCTGCTCTTAAAGGATCTGAGAAAGCTCTGGTTGCTGTCTTGCCTCACCTGCCCGCCTTTGGTATCTAGACACACAACCAAACATGCAGGGCAAAGAGTCTGGTATCGAGAGGAGGCTGCAGTCTGTCCAAGCTTTGGAAGAGGGTGTGGGTCCCTGCACTTCGGAAGCTGAGGCAGATTGCTGCAAATTTAAGACCAGTGAGTTTTGGGTCAGCCTGAGCCACAGAGTGAGATTGTGTCTAAAAAGAAAACGAAAGGAAACAGAAAAGAAGACTGGTAGGAAGGAAGGAGAAAGGAAAGAGATGGAGGAGACAGGAATTTCATGTAGAACCTGAAATTTCTGCCATAGGAAATAGTTTGTGTTGTTGTAAAAATATAAAAACGTAAAAAGTATTATTGTCTTTTACCCCGCTAGGTCCTGCACCTCAGTGTCCCAAGATATCTGCTGGATATCTTGGCGGAAACACATCCCAACTCCTCAGCAGCCGCACACTTTCCTACACTCAAACCCTCACATAAAAGAACACACAACACAATAATCTTGGATCCAATTGATAAGATATAATTGCCCACTTAAACATACAAAGCCCGGTACCATCCATCTCTAGGAACATTAATAACAACCTGTAAATACACAGAGCAGAATCTTAACGTCACCTGCCATGGCTTCTCACCCTCTCCTCTGTCCTGTCTCTTCCTCTCTATCCTAGTCTCCTCCTCCTCTTTCAAACTTCTCTCCCACCCATCCTTCCTTCTTCTCCAATGACAGGCCTCCTTCTATCCTGTACCTGCCCCTCACCTGTACTTTACAGATTCAATGGGGAGGTTCTGGTGAAGTCACCTGAGTTCTGAGTAGTGGACTAGGCTGTCCTTGGGGCAGTGGAATTAGAATCAAAATACAGATAACTTCAGGGCAAACCACAACAAGTTTGGTCTGTCCCCCCTCCTGGCTAAATGACCCCAAGTAAGTACTTGGGCTAGCCTCCTCCAACCTCTTTGGACTCAGCAGAGGAACGACATAAGTCGAAGTCATTACCTTTATAAAGATACTTAGTTACAAATGACTATAGCCTTGTGTAAACAAGCTTAAACCTAACAAAAAGATGGGGAAATTATTTGGTCAACACAATGTTTTTGTTATTTTACACAGGGCCTTTAGCCTAGGGTGGCCTCAACACTGCCCTCTTCTGTCAGTTTCTCAAGTACTGGGATCACTGACATGGCAACCACACCCAGTGAGATTAACAGTTTTATAAGGTATGTGAGTGAATTCGAACCCAATGGTTTTCACACAAAGTTTCCTTTCTCTCAACCTCCCAGGGAAGAAATGCCTTTCCTTGTAGCTCTGACCAAACTCCCAGACTTGCCCAGGGTCCAAACTCATCATCACTAAGTTAACTTCATGGGAGGAGAGAAGCTTATCAAACTCAATGCGGTTACACCAAGTGCCAGTTGTTAAAGAGGGGGATCACGTGACAGTTAGATACCTCAGCAGAAGCCAGGATAGCCGGGCAGCTGGCTCTCTTTCCACTCTTTTAATTTACTTATTCATTTTATGCATATGAATAGCACTGTGTCTGTCTTCAGACACACCAGAAGAGGGCTTCAGATCCCATTACAGATGGATGTGAGCCACCATGTGGTTGCTGGGATTTGAACTCAGGACCTCTGGAGGAGCAGTCAGTGCTCTTAACCACTGAGCAATCTCTCTAGCCCCTCTCCATTCTTTCATCTGTTTATCCAGCACACCTCAGTATGTTTTCCTGGAAGCCCTTCCTCTTACTCTCTCCACAGGTAAAAGGTTTTACTTATCCAATCTCTGGGTCCTCCCACCACATAGCCTGCTAGCATGTGTGACTTTGACACATTCCTAAATTCTAAGCTGTGCAGTATCATATGCAGTTGCTGATGTAGTCTGTGTCTTTCCACTATGAACTTCCACTATAGTGTTCACAGTGTTGGAAGACCCTGCTATTAAGGTCACTGTCCACCATGTCCAAATAGCTCTCCAAGACAGGCACAAAATGGAGGGCTCCCCCTCTCAGCAGGGCCTCCTTTTCTCTGTCTGACCTTATCTGGAGAGCACAACTCCCACATCCTCCTCCTGAGGAAAGTCATGTAGTCTTTGGCCAAACTGCAGGTTTGACTTCCTTTCTCCTGACAAGAACCTGCCTAGCAAGTTCCTGGAATTCCTCTTCCTGTAAAAGAGGCATTGCCAGTACCTCTCCCCCTACCCTGGAAGTCCCTACCCACTCCCAAGATTTATATAGCTCTTGTTCACCTCAAATAAACTTGAGCTGTCTCACTGAAGCTGATCCCGGAAGTCATTCCGTCACACTCATGGCTGTCTGAATCCCACCCCACACCTCTGCTCCCCTCACCCTCTTGGGCTGGGGGCTGATGACCTCTGAGGAAGAGGTGGCCAAACACAGGGTTAAGGATTAAACTTTTCCAGAATCTACGACAGCAACTGGCATGTAGTAATGTCCCAACTAAATATCTTTAATTCATTTGATAATTATCTATTAGACAGCACGGTGTCTAATATTAATATTGTCAACTTGACAGGGTCCAGACGGCATGTGTGTAAGTGAGTTTGTAGATTAAGTTAACAGAGGTCGCTCACCCTAAATATTGGTTGCACCCTTCCATGGGCTAGGTGGCACAAGCCTTTAATCCCAGTGGGACACAGAGGCAGGTGGATCTTTGTGAGTTCCTGGTCAGCTACGGCTACACACAAGGCTCAGTCTAAAAACAAAGCAAGAACAAAAACAAAAACCAACTTATCTTTTTATTACTTAGTAATTTGCACATAAAAGAACCAGCAATGATTAGCCTCATTAAACAAAGCAGTAACAGCAAAAAGCTATGTAAAAGCTCATTAAACCAACTTAGTTTCTACTTCTAAAGGAATCTTCCAAATCTTTAGTAAGGTAAATCTGTATCATCACTGACAATCAAAAAATCTTAATTTCTTCTAGGATGAGGAGCAGCGTTAGTTATTAGAAATAGATGATGTGCAGTTGTTTCTCTCACACGCAAGGACAAAGCACTTATTTTGTCAGAGCAAACAGATAAACACCAGGGTTTCAAATAGCGAGGTTGTTCAGATGCCAGATTTTTCTCGGATGCCCTTTTAAATGTGTAAGCTACTGAAAGGTCAGCATTATGCTACTTATAATGAAGCTTTTTAGGGCTGGAGAGATGGCTCAGCACTTAAAAGCAGTGGCTTCTCTACCAGCGGGCCCAGGCTCAACTGCCACACGGAGATCTGCAGCCATCTTTTTTTTTTTTTTTTTTTTTTTTTTTTTTTTTTTTTTTTTTTTTTTTTTTTTTTTTTTTTTTTTTTTTTTTTTTTTTTTTTTTTTTTTTTTTTGGTTCTTTTTTTCGGAGCTGGGGACCGAACCCAGGGCGCCTTGCGCTTCCTAGGCAAGCGCTCTACCACTGAGCTAAATCCCCAACCCCAGATCTGCAGCCATCTTTAACTCCAGTTCAGGGATCCAACAAGGGCACTGCATACGTGTGGTGCGCAAACATACGTGCAGACAAAACAGCCATGCACATGACAACTTTTTAAAGTTTATAAGTGATGACCATGATACTGGTGATGAAGACTTGTCCCAGAGGGATCCCCCAAAGCTCACAATTATCTATTTTAAGTTATGTGCCAGTTGGTTTTTGGGATCAGAAGCTAAAGGGAGAAAATAGCAATTTCTCCAATGTATCATGAACAGGTTCCATCCGTTGTATTGCTGTTCCTTTAAGAGAGCAAAGCTGGGTGCAGCTGTGTGGGTGAGCAGCTTTTCTTGTTAGCCCTTAGTGGCGGTTTGAGTGAGACATCTCCCAGAGCTTTGACCATTTAAATACTTTGTCATTCCCCCACCCCCACCCCCTACTGGTGATACTCTTTGGGGAGGCTTAGGAGTGTGGGCTTGAAGGAAGTAGGTCGCAAGGGGTAGGATTTGAGAATTTAAAGACAAAAAAGAGAGATAGAAAGAAAGAAAGAAAGAAAGAAAGAAAGAAAGAAAGAAAGGAAGGAAGGAAGGGAAGGAGAGAGAAGGAAAGAAAGAAAGAAAGAAAGAAAGAAAGAAAGAAAGAAAAAAAAGAAAAAAAAAAAGAAAGAAAAAAGAAAGAAAGAAGGAAGAAAAAGAAGGAAAGAAAGAAAGAAAGAAAGAAAGAAAGAAAGAAAGAAAGAAAGAAAGAAAGAAAAGAAAGAAAGAAAAAGAAAGAAAGAAAGAAAGAAAGAAAGAAAGAAAGAAAGAAAGAAAGAGAAAGAAAGAAAGGGAGGGAGGGGAAGGAAGGAAGGGAGAGAGAGAAGGAAAGAAAGAAAGAAAGAAAGAAAGAAAGAAAGAAAGAAAGGAAGGAAGGAAGAAAGGAAGGAAGAAAGAGAGAAAGGAAAGCAGGCAAGGGAGTAAAGCAAAGCTCTCTACTTTGCTTTCTCTAGCTCTTGCCTGTGCTTCAAGATGTGAGACCCCCTCTCCTCCTGTGCCTGTCACCATTGTTTTCCATCTCTGCCATGATGAATTCCTCTCCCTCTGGAACTTTGTAAGCCAAATAAACCCTTCTTTAAGTTATCTGGGGCATGGTGTTTTACCACAGCAACAGAAAAGTAATTAACATACCCTCTGTAGAGATGTACAGCTCACGGTCTCCAAGAGTTCTCCATCTTGCTCCTCCAGTCCCATGGGGTTCCCTTGCATTTCCCCTTTCTCAGTGGGGTT
>NC_046170.1:6052982-6147984 GCF_011064425.1 Rattus rattus
GGTTGGAACTGAAAAATATCATCCTGAGTGAGGTAACCCAATCACAGAAAAACACACATGGTATGCACTCATTGATAAGTGGCTATTAGCCCAAATGCTTGAATTACCCTAGATGCCTAGAACAAATGAAACTCAAGATCGGATGATCAAAATGTGAATGATATAAGCTCATGAGAGACACAGCCAGAATACAGCAAATACAGAGGCGTATGCCAGCAGGGAAACCACTGAACTGAGAACAGGACCCCCATTGGAGGAATCAGAGAAAGGACTGGAAGAGGTTGAAGGGGCTTGAGACCCCATATGAACAACAATGCCAAGCAACCAGAGCTTCCAGGGTCTAAGCCACTACCCAAAAACTATACATGGACTGACCCTGGACTCTGACCTCATAGGTAGCAATGAATATCCTAGTAAGAGCACCAGTGGAAGGGGAAGCCCTGGGTCCTGCTAAGACTGAACCCCCAGTGAACTAGACTGTTGGGGAGAGGGAAGCAAGGGGGGAAGGGTTGGGAGGGGAACACCCGTAAGGAAGGGGAGGGGGGGAGGGGGATGTTTGCCCGGAAACCGGGAAAGGGAATAACACTCGAAATGTATATAAGAAATACTCAAGTTAATAATAATAATAATAAAAAAAGATTGATCAATACGTTTCTTCTCCGATAGTAAAGTTTTCTCTTCACATAGTTTCCAGGACTATGAAAGCTAACCTGGAGGATTAAGTTCCCAGATGAAGATCATGTTGAGTTTTCAGGTATATGACTCAAAAGTATGCATGGATTCTACCAATAGAGCTTTAGTGTCAAGGGCTGGCAGCTGACCAGTAGTACGGACAATAACCTGTAATGTTAGGAATCTGTGAGATCTCAATGACTAACAATTCCAAAGAAGGAAACTGATCCCTGGCACTGGGCTGTTTTCATTCACCCACGATATCTAGGAGGGTCATTATTTATCTTGTGTGAGGCAAGGGTCTCCATGTCACTTACTGCTATGCATGGCTGCGTTGCAGACCTATTAGTTACTAGGGTTCATTCTGTCTTCACTTCCCATCTATTTGGAGAAAACAAAAATTGCAGATTGTGAACTCATTACTGGCCCCAGACTTTATATGTATTCTGGAGACACATATAAGGTATCTTAAACTTTGGTCCTCATGGTAGCATATGAAGTTCTATAATCACTGGGTCACCTATGCCATCCTCACTGAATATTTTTGTTTCCCAATTTCATATAGACCTTTCCACCTACATTAGTAGTTTTAATTTTGTAGTCATCTCATCTTCTCTCTTGGTCCAAAAATACTTTGGATATATTTTAGAATGGCTTTCAAGCAGCAGGAATGGTAAATACATGTAATAGCATTGTGAGGATAGAAATCATGCCTGCGTGAACTACCCTTCCACAGGCCCTGGCAAGCCTGAGGACTTTACAGATGCAAGATGCTTCAGAGTCACAGGATAAGTCACTCTCTTGGTACAGAATGTGGCAAATGAAATGCTGATCTTGTGAAACATATTTACCTGGGAGACTTGAACATGTGTTTTTGTTTTACATTTTTCCATTTTGCAATCTGCATTGTTTGTGCTAACAGTTCCCCCTGTGCAGAGGCTATAACTGACTTCCAGCTGGAGAGGAACGGCAACAATAAAACCAAACAAACAGCTTGTAAGTATTTAAGCAAAGGGATGCAGGGTCCTTGTAAAGTGACAGGTGTTTAATCATGACTATTTTAAATCTTAGCATCCTTATAGGGAATGTTAAGCCTTTTATACTACAGACAGGCAAATATCAACTTTGATATTTGCAAATAACAACTTTGAAAATGAAACTTGGGAATGGGCTTCAAGCAGTAAGAAATACTAAATTATGAAGATAGTAAAAGAGATGGCCAGGGTTTCATTAGAGTATAGCAGTATGTAGCTTTTATCCATGAAGATCAGGATACAGATGAGCCACTTTCATTGGGCACTGACTGGTTGGATATGAAGTACTGTGTTACAACTTAGAGCTGTTATACACATTAATTATCAAATTCCAGTTTGTAATTAAAAGCTGCCTAAGTTATGCAGAATGATATAGTTTAATTAAGATGTAGCTTTTATCTAAAGGCTTTCTAACTTTAAAAATAACATTCTAAGTTTTAAAATAACATTCTAAATATATAAGAATTTTACAAAAACAGCACAATATCATAAGTTATATTTTTAAGCTTCCTTTATGTAACATGTTTAGTAAGTATGCCAGAAACAGGTTTGATTTTTTTAAAAACAATTAGTTACTAAGTGGAAAAGGAAATAGAGTAACTGAATATATACTGGGTAATTAGGAAATAATTACATTCTGGGGCCATATTGCTGGCTGGATAACAGTGAGATGGTCCCGTAGGTAAGGGCACTTAGAACTAGATTTAATGACTTCAGTTCAATCTTCTGACTCTTCTTAGGTACAACAAAGACCGGACATCCCCATGGCATCCTCTAGATTCAACAAACATTTATGTTCACATACCTATACACTGAGATAGATTGACATATCTATGTAAAAATGGCCCAACACTTTTTTAATTCACAAATAAATCATTCTCTATTTCTTACTATTTCTCATATGACATTGTTCTTTACATGGTTTACATGGTTACCTCAGTGGCAGATCAATGTGCCTCTACTCCCAACTCCCACAGCCTATTTTCCTCTCCCTTAACCAGGGGAACATGTAACTTTAATTTTTTCAAATTCTATTTTTAATGACAGTTCTTAAACACTTTAATCTACCCTGTAACCCACCACCCTGCCAAGGTACTGGAAAACAAAGGATATTGGGAAGTGTTTAGAAAGGTTCTGTGGAGCAACTCCCAGCGTTCTGGAAATCAACAGTTCCGTTCACAGGTTAGCAGGTAGCAGCTCGATCCACTTGCAAACACCTCATGTTTACACCAGCAGTCCAGATCGGTAGAATCGGCTTATCAACAGCATGGACACAACCTAGCAGAGACAGCCAGGCCTCAGCTCAAGTCAGCAGGAGGGACCAACAGGAATACCAGGAGTTCTCAACTGTGCCTCTATCAGGGAACTGAAGATCAGCAAAGACTGGAGACCCACAAGGGTTGCATGGCTAGCTGTACCAGCAAGCTAAGCTCTGTCTCAGTCACTCTGTGGAGTCCTATTTATACCCTCCAAACATCACATGTCCTCCCTGTACCTTGCCTCAGAACAGTTCTTGCCTCAGCATGTGTATCCAATCAACCCAAGTCCTTGGAAGTTGCAGCAAACTGCATTAAAACACCAGTTCTTTTGGTTCATTTCTCTATGGCACTCAGACAAAGGCACCTCACTTATGACATGTAAAGTATGACATGTAAAGTGGTCCAATATATGTCCTTAGCTATGATTCCTTTTCTGTGCTTGCTTTAGCAGAACATTCTCTCTCCTGAGTCCGCCTTAGCCTTTCACACCTGTGTCTGCTTTAACAAAATGTTCCTTCACCTGTTGGCCCCAGCAAAACACCTTCCAAACGACTTTCCAAAGAACCATTAAGGGTCTACCTCAGACACAGGTGAGACACCTGCCCTAATAACCATGGCAGCTGGGACCACCCCTCATAGAGCCCAGCAGACATGGAATATATCTTGCTCTGTCTGGGCCTCACTGTCCTTCAGGTCTGCACCTCCACCTGAACCTGTGGCAGAGTGCTGTACTTGCCCACCCCCTGATCTTGCCTACCTGTCTCCCAGGAGGAATGCCATGACTAGGAAAACAGGCAGCTGCCCTTAACCAGATACAGCACTTCTGGTCTCCTAGGATGCCTGCTCTAATGGCAGTCACACAGCTCTACCTGCCTCCAAGGAATCCTGCTTCAGTCCTAGACAGACAGGCTAGCTAACATCAGCAATGGGAAAAGGCAAGTACAAGAATATAAGCAACAGAAGTCAATGTAGTTTGGCACCATCAGAACCCAGTTCTCCTACCACAGCAGGTCATAGACACCCTAATACACTTGAAGAGCAAGATCTGACATGAATCCCTTCTCACGAAGGTGATAGAAGCCTTTAAAGAAGATATAAATAATTCCCTTAAAGAAATGCAGGACAACACAACCAGGTAAAAGCCATAAAAGAAGAAACAAAGGGGTTGGGGATTTAGCTCAGTGGTAGAGCGCTTGCCTAGGAAGCACAAGGCCCTGTGTTGGGTCCCCAACTCCGAAAAAAAGAACCAAAAAAAAAAAAAAGAAGAAGAAGAAGAAGAAACAAATAAATCCCTTTAAAGTAGAAGAAAATACAACGTAACAGGTTAATGAATTGAAAAAAAAAAAAAAGCTCCAAGACCTAAAATTGGGAATAGAACCAATAAAGAAACCACAAATGTAAACAACCCTGGAGATAGAAAACTTAAGAAAGAGGTTAGGAATTACATATGCAAGCTTCACCAACAGAATACAATAGATGGAAGAGAAAATGTCAGGCATACATGATACCAATAAAAGATATGTCAAATAAATAGAAAGGTTAAAAAGTTTCTAACCCAAACATCTGGGAAATTTGGGACACAATGAAAAGACCAAACCTAAGAATAATAGGAATAGAAGAGAGTGAAGATTTCTTGTTTGAAGGGCCAAATATCATCTTCATCAAAATCATAAAAGAAAACTTTCCTAACCTAAAGAAAAAGATGGCCATAAACATACAAGAAGCCTACAGAACACCAAGTAGGTTGGACCAGAAAAGAAAGTCTTCCTGCCACATAATAATCAAAACACGAAATATACAAAACACATGAATATTAAAGGCTCTAAGGGGGAAAGATCAAGTTAAATATTAAAGCAGTCCTACCAGAATTACGCCAGATTTCTTAAGGGAGACACAAAAAGCCAGAAGATTCTGAACATACGTCACGAAACCCATCATAAGGAAGGTATCTCCACCGTAGAAACAAGAAAATTTAAACATCTCAAAAGAAACCCAAAGAAGAGACTCAAACACACATAATACTACCTCCAACAACAAAAATAACATAAACTAACGATCACTGGTGTTTAATATCTCTCAACAGAAGTGAACTCCATTCCCCAATAAAACGACAGAGGATATCCGACTGGACACATAAACAGGATCCAACAACATTTTGGATATAAGAAACACACCTCACCCTCAAACACAGATGCTACCTCAGAGTAAAGGGTTGAAAAAATTTTTCCAAGCAACTGGTCCCAAGAAACAAGCTGGAGTTGCCATTCTAATAACCAACAAAATAGACAATCAACCAAAAGTAATCAAAAGAGATGGTGAATGACACTTCATAGTCATCAAAGGAAAAACCCACTAAGATGGAATGATTTTCTAGACATGTACCAAAGTTAAATCAAGTGCAGCAAACTATCTAAACAGGCCTATATCTCATAAAGAAATAAAAGAAGTCATTAAAAACCAACCAACCAAAAAAAGAACAAAAACAAACAAACAAACAAACAAACAAAAAAAAACCCAGGAGCAGTTAACTTTAGTGCAGAATTCGGTCAGACCTTCAAAGAAGAGCTAATACCAATGGTCATCCTACAAAAGGCAATCTCCAGATTGATCTCAATCCCCATCAAAATTCCAGCACAACTCTTCAAAGACAAGGAAAGAACAATTCTCAAGTTCATCTAGAAAAGCATAAAACACAGAATAACAAAAACAATTCTTAACAATAAAAGAACTTCTGGAGTTCACCATCCCTGACCTCAAGTTATACTACATAGCAATAGTGATTAAAAACTGCATGGTATTGGTATAGAGACAGACAGAAAGGTTGTTGAATGGAATGGGATTGAAGACCCAGAAATAAAACCACATACTTATGCTCACTGATCTTTGACAAAGCAAAAAATATACAATAGAAAAAAGAAAGCATCTTTAATAAATGGTGCTAGTCTAAGTGGTAGTCTGTGCATATAAAAATGAAAATAGACCCATATTTATCACCTTGCTCAAAGCTCAGGTCCAAGTGGATCAAGGACAAAAAAAAATACACTGAATCTAATAAAAGGAAAAGTGGGAAAGAGCCTCGACCTCATTGGCAGAGGGGGAAATTTCCTGAATAGAATTCCAATGTCTCAATGTCTCAGGCTCTAAGATCAAGAATTGATAAATGGGACCTCATGAAACTGAAAAACTTCTGTAAAGAAGCCATAGTCAATAGGACCAATAGGCAACCTACAGATTGGTAAAAAAATCTGCACTAACCCCACAACTGTTAGAAGGCTAATATTTGAAATATGTAAAAACACCAGAATCTAACCACCCAAACCTCAAACATCCCAATCAAAAGTGTGGAGAACTAAACAGAGAATTCACAACAGAGACATTTCAAATGGTGGAGAAGCACTTAAAGAAATTTTCAAAGTCCTTAGGGATCAGGAAAGGCAAACCAAAACAACCCTGGGTTTCTATGTTACACCAATCAAAATGGTTAAAACCAAAAACTCTGGGTTACAGCACATGCTGGCTAGAGAGTGGATAAAGAGGAACACTCCTCCATTGCTGGTGAGATTGCAAATGTACAACAATTCTGGAAATCAATCTGGAGATGGCTCAGAAAGTTGGAAATAGATCTACTTGAAGACCCAGTGATAGCAGTCTTGGGCATATCACCAAAAGATGCCCCACTATGCCACAGAGGTATGTGTTTCATTTTGTTCATAGTGGCCTTATTTGTGATTGCTAGAAGCTGGATTCAACCCAGATATCTCACAACGATATAATGGATAGTGAAGATAGGGTTCACTTACACAACGCAATACTACTCAGCTATTAAGAATGAGGACATCCTGAGTTTTGCAGGCAAATGGATGGAACTAGAACATACCATCCTGAATGCCATAACTCAGACTAAAAGGATATGCATGGTATATACTCACTAAAAAGCAATAGTAATACCTTGACTTCTTCTTTGCCAATTTGTATCCCCTTGATCTCCTTTTGTTGTCTTATTTCTTTAGCTAGAACTTCTAGTACTATATTGAATAGTTATAATGAGAATAGGCATCCTTGTCTTATCCCATATTTAAGTTTTACTTCTTTATGTATCTTTCTATTTAATTTGATATTGGCTGTGCGTGTTCGCTGGATATGGCTTTTATCATGTTCAGTTTGGGGCTTTAAATTCCTTATCTCTCCAATACTTTGCACTTATTGAATATTCTCCTATGTAACATAAGAATATACACAATGTTTTGTTCTACAGAAGTTGTTTGCAAAATTTAATTAAAATTCTATGGTTATAATGATCTACACATTATATGGGTGAAAGTGACTTGCTGTATAATGTAGTAGATACTTATAAGTAATCTGACCTGAAATCTTTGAAATGGTTAAATACGATGACTAGATACCATATAAACTTAATTAATATTCTTTTAAAGGTGAAAAATCATTTCAGCCATCAGAAGCCAGGCCACATTAGGAAACAATGAATGTTTGAAAAACAAATCTGGGAAATAGCTACATTTTAGTAATTCTGATACCTGAACAAGAATAGCATCCTGGACACAGAAAGCGGTTATCTCATTCTTTTCTCTGTGCTTCAAAGAATACACATGCTTATACGGTTTCATGAAAGCTCATCTAAAACTTATAATCAATCGGATAATAGCACTCCATGAGAAAAAAGTTAAAAAAGTGGAAGCACAAGAAAATAGAGAGATGATAGATAGCTGATAGATGATAAATAGATAGTTATTTAGATACATAAACAGATGCATAGACTGATACATAAATACAAAGATAATAGACAGGTATATCGGTGATAAATATGCATAACTATTTATTCAACAATCTTATAGAAACATGTGGTATGTCTACATAATTGATTAGAATTGATTTAATAATTATTGAGCAAATGTGTCATCTTGTGATTTAAGTACTCAGATTTTTTTTTCTTTTCCAATTTTAACTAAAATCATTGATTTCTCAGGCAATCTGTCATTGTCTTCTATTAATAAGATTAATCATAAAAAACCCTAACAATGTGTATGACAATCTATTTTTTATGTTCTAAACCTTTGAAAAGGAACATTGAAAATACTATTTTAATCTTAGATGTTAAGTACTGGACTTTACTGTGTCCTTTTCATCTTGCAGTTTGAAATCTCTGCCTTCCTTTCAGTATCTTAGTTTTTTGTTTGTTTGTTTGTTTGTTTGTTTGTTTGTTTTTGCTTGTTTTTGTTTTTTAATTACATCTAGAAATATTATTTGGAGTACTTTATAGATAGAAAAGAAATTAATTCACACGATCAGCAAACATTCAATCCAACTTAAACCCTCATGAATGAAAAGAAATAACTGATGCCTTTATCTAATTACTATTGGTTCGTAGTTCTACAACAAGCATGGCAAAGTGTCTTCTAAGTTATCCCTAGTACTGTGAGCAGTTGTTGAATTGGTTATCTGTCTTCATTTGGCAATGTTCTGTAGTAATTAAACAGTCTTACGTAGTCTTTTTTCAAGACTGTACATTGATTTTGTATAACTACCTCAGAGAACAATTCTGGATTGACACATATCATTTCTTATCACTCTAGAAATCAAACCAATGTTTAAGTCTCTAGAATACCTAGAGGAAAATATCTTCAATATCTTCTACACTGACACTTTTAGGGTCTCCTTTTATAAGCTTAAAGTTAAGTATGTTATTCTCAGTGATATCTGAATTGCTGAGCACTGGTGATGATGAAAAAGTAAGGCTGTCTTTTTAACAATAAAACCCATTTTCATATCAACAAATGCAAAATCTGCATTCTATGGTTCACTCACTCATTCTTCTTGTATATGATGAGGGTATTTCAGTTATTTTATTTGCCATTTGTTTCTAAGAAAATGATGGAAGCTATAATATTCAGATCTCTATAGATATGTGAGATATTAGCATCATTACTTCTTGTTTTTACTCAGCCCCCCCAAAAGGTCAAAATCACATTTGCTACTGATTCCCATTGCAAAAGCCAGATGGGTAACTGAAAGCTGACACCTAGAGAAGCAAAACTTCATGTCAAGACTTAACGTCTTGATAGTGGTAGATAAAAGATTAAGACATTAAGGGAAGGAATAGCATCCTTTAAATATGCAGATTTTTGGGACAGAATTATCTTGTATGTCAGAAAATGATGTTACCAGCACATTAAGTTGGCAACTCATGGGAGGATTTTTGAGAAAACCCACTAAACTTTATTGATGAAGAGAAATTTAATCTTAAAATGTCCCATAAGCTTAGTCAGTGCAGGTAAGAACTACAGCTAGGAAGTAATATGAGACAGACATCATCTGGCATTTTTTTAAATATCTCTCATTAAGTAAACAATGACAAGGAAGGTAGGAAAAAGAATTATTGGGCAGGTTGTGGTGGGGATGAAGAAAACAATGATGCAGATACAGAAGAGTGGCAATGAAAAGAGAAAAAAAAAAAAATGAGGAAATCCCTGTGTTTATCAATGGAAAAAAAAAGATTTGTAATTCAAAGGGAACAATTCTTCTTGATTCTCAAATATCTTATTTTATTTTCTGAAAATTAAAATTTGAAAGTTTATTTTAGTATACAATGGGTAAGGGAGAGTGAATGAAATTACTTCTTCTTTTACAATGGTCATTGTAAACTAGACCACCCAAATGTCTAAATGAACTGCACTGTTTTTTATCATCCATATGGCCCTAAGACAAGAGGAAGTATGTAAGAAAAGGAGACTCTAAATGTAGAGACACTATGAGAATTATATGAAAAAACGGAAGCTTACTAGTCAACAAAGCACCACTTGACTTTTTATTCTACTGTTTATTGAATACTTTTAGCAACTCGTTCATTAATCTAGGTCTAGATTTTTCCAGCTAGCAAATAATGATTATTAGGAAAATTGAATGACATAATTTTTCTGAAGCAACTGGCATATTTAAGCACGTCAAAGACAAGTTGATATTTAGGTTTACAAGCTATGTAGGAGAAGAACATACAGAAAAAAAGAATAAAGTTTGCTCAAATACACAAAACAACCAACCAAGCAAGCAAAAACACAAATTCCCATGTTTTAAAAAGCCAGAAACAATACCAACAAAAACACTTTGGAAAGCATTTGCAATAAGAACACTAGAATTTCCTGAAGTCCTACCTGTGGAGATGATGTTTTCGTGGTGGCAGTTACAGAAAGCTCTGATTGTTCTATAATTCTGTAATTGTTCCATAAATTCCAAAGCTTGTTATGCCACAGCTATGAAACTTTGGGCACAGTAGTTAATGGAGGCTTTATGCATGCCTGCATGATGCCAGGCTGCTGTGGATTTCAAGAATAACATTTAAAAGGAAATGAGCTTTATGCTATAGGGTTCATAATACATTGAAATTTTATTTGTGCAAAATGCAACTGTGTTTAAGATTTCAGCCTTTGATTTCATGGTTAGTTGGGATTCCACTACTTGATTTTTTATTATAATGTTTACATCTGTAATTTGTAAGTTGGGAGGCTTTTTGTTAGTATCTAGGAGAGAGTCCCACATATAACTGGTTAGAAACCACTAATTTTTGAATGATTCTTCTGCTTATTATATTTTTCTACAACTTAATGCATGCATAACAACACAAGCAGATTTAGAATTCTAGGTGAGTCCCTTCGCCTAACCTGTTGTTCCAGAAGAATTTTAATTACTGTCTATTCTGAGGATGCTCCCTCATATGTTGAGGCATAAGGCCAGATTTATTCTAGCTGCTAAGTAATGAAATTCAAATAAAATGATCTTATAATTTCCTGTTGAGTTCAGTCTTTTGGGCTTCAAATAATAGCTATGTCACTCATGTGCCTTAAAAAAAATTATCCTGTCTACTCTACTCTTTCTTGTGATTCCTTCTTTTTTTTTCTTTATTAACTTGAGTATTTCTTATTTACATTTCGATTGTCATTCCCTTTCCAGGTTTCGGGGGCAACATCCCCCTAACCCCTTCCCCTCCCCTTCAATATGGGTGTTCCCCTCCCCATCCTCCCCCCATTACCGCCCTCCCACCAACAAACACGTTCACTGGGGTTTCATTCTTAGCAGGACCAAGGGCTTCCCCTTCCACTGGTGCTCTTACTAGGCTATTCATTGCTACCTATGAGATTGGAGTCCAAGGTCAGTCCATGTATAGTCTTTGGGTAGTGGCTTAGTCCCCAGAAGCTCCGGTTGGTTGGCATTGTTGTTCATATGGGGTCTCGAGCACCTTCAAGCTCTTCCAGTCCTTTCTCTGATTCCTTCAAGGGGGGTCCCGTTCTCAGTTCAGTGGTTTGCTGCTGGCATTCGCCTCTGTATTTGCTGTATTCTGGCTGTGTCTCTCAAGAGAGATCTACATCCAGTTCCTGTCAGCCCTAACTTCTTTGCTTCATCCATCTTGTCTAATTGGGTGGCTGTATATGTATGGGCCACATGTGGGGCAGGCTCTAAATGGGTGTTCCTTCTGCCTCTGTTTTAATCTTTGTCTCCCTATTCCCTGCCAAGGGTATTCTTGTTCCCCTTTTAAAGAAGGAGTAAAGCATTCACATTTTGATCATCCGTCTTGAGTTTCATGTGTTCTGTGCATCTAGGGCAATTCAAGCATTTGGGCTAATAGCCACTTATCAATGAGTGCATACCATGTGTGTTTTTCTGTGATTGGGTTACCTCACACAGGATAATATTTTCCAGTTCCAACCATTTGCCTACGAATTTCATAAAGTCATTGTTTTTGATAGCTGAGTAATATTCCATTGTGTAGATGTACCACATTTTCTGTATCCATTCCTCTGTTGAAGGGCATCTGGGTTCTTTCCAGCTTCTGGCTATTATAAATAAGGCTGCGATGAACATAGTGGAGCACGTGTCTTTGTTGTATGGTAGAGCATCTTTTGGGTATATGCCCAAGAGAGGTATAGCTGGGTCTCAGGTAGATAAGATTGATGAAGCTAGAAAATGCATCCTGAAAGGGACTGGATATAGATCTCTCCTGAGAGACACATCCAGAGCATGTCCAATACAGAGGTCAATGCTAGTAGCCAACCACTGAACTGAGAATAGGACCCCGTTGGGGGAAATTAGAGGAAGTATTGAAAGAATTGAAGGAGCTTGCAACCCCATAAGAACAACAATGCCAACCAATCAGAGCTTCCAGGGACTAAACCACTGCTGAAAGACTATACATGGACTGACCCAGGGCTCCAACTGCATATGTAGCAGAGAATAGCCTTGTTGGGGCACCAGGGAAGGCGAGGCCCTTGATCCTGCTAAGGTTGACACCCCAGTGCAGGGAATACTGGAGGAGCAATAAGGGGGATGTATGGGGAATACCCGTATGGGGGGAGGGGAGGAGGAATGGGGGCTTCACGAACAGGAAGGGAATAACCTTTGAAATGTAAGTAAAGAAATATATCTAATAAAAAATTAAAAAAAAAACAAAAAAAGACTATTAGAAGTCATCACTTCTAAGAATTCTGATATTGAAAATTAGAAAGTAAGCGTCTGTGACTGAGTTTTCAATGCAAATTTCTTTAAAGTAGAAATCGAACATTCCAGTGGTGTGAAAGAGATCCTGCAAGAATGTAGTTCTTATCTGTATCTTTGTCAGTAAAAGGACAGAGGTTGTAAGGACACTGTATATCTTCCCACGCCAATAAAGATGTTCGTAGCTGCATCTGCTCATTGAGAACATGGACTCAGACATAAATAAAGAGGCAGCAGAACTTTTCCAAGCAAATCTTCAATACAATTGCTTTAAAATCCCATCTTGGAGAAAGGGTAGGAGACAAAAAATTCCCAACTCAAAGCAAAGGACTTCTTGCTATAAATTCCTGATGGAGACAGGAAAATAATTTTCTTCAATCAGGTGCCATAGTGTATATCGACCATGTCAGGGTAGGGCCTGGGGACAGGAGTGGTTGCCCAAAACAAAATGGTGTTTGGACTTTGGTGTATGGGGTGGTTGCACATTTTCTTTCATTTTTATGCTTTTCCGTCTGTTTGCTTTGATTTTCACGGTTTGTTTTGGTATTTGTTTTTGAGGAGCATTGATAGGGGAAGAGAAAGAAAGAAATTGAGTGGGTACTGTGGGATTAGGATCTTCGAGGATTTGGGGGATGAGTAACAATAATCAAACTATATTTTCTCAACTGGGCTGACAATACTCCATCCAAAATCCAAAGACCACCCTAAAAATTCTTTATACCAAATATGAAGAGCTTTCTCTTCATCTTTTGTCAAAGTTATTCAAGAGACTTCCAAGATACATAGGCTATTTCCCCTTGATTTCCCTCAGAGATGAAAGGTAAGTCTTTCACTTAAGACATCATGCCATTCAGACCCAGGGTCCAAAGGTCCCTGAGCTTGAACTTTTTTGAATGCCTCTTCCCTGATGCCTAGCAGCATGAAAGCTTCCCAAAGAAAGAGATAACCAATGGTGTTACCCAGTTTTGGCACAACAATGGTTAGCATGCCCAAGAGCCCTAAGGGTGCAGTAGGAGCACACATATCTTGGCAGAAAACAAGAGCTCTTTAGGTGCAGTTAAGACCCACTCAACAAGGATGGGTAGTGGAAACCTAGGAAAATTCCAAGGGATAGTAAGGTCATAGATTTTAGAGGAGAATCTAAAACACTTTTTTTACGAATGGGCATAATCCTTAATTATATTCAAAGTACTTGTTTTCATTAAGAAAAATTATCTTGACAACAGATAAAAACCATTAATATATATGACATTAATATATATATACATACATACATAAATAGGATACACACATACACACACATCACACACACATATTTATCATCAAAGAGCACAGTTATTGTGTACAGTCCCATTGGACACATATACAAAACAATGACTTCTTGACCTAAGGTTTTGGGAACATTACAAAAGAGGGAGCAGAAAAAAATTTAATAGACAGGAGTTTAGGGATTTACTGTGGAAGTATGTCTCCTTGTAATGTCAAAAGTGACAGTCATGAAGTCTCACCACCATCACTGCCTCAATCCAAGCTGAACAAGTACACCAACCATAAATATGCTAAAGTGGTCAGAGGACTGGCTATGAAGCTTCCAACCTTCACTAAGAATTACAGGTAAGTAAGAATGCCGAGAGTGGGAGAAACAGTCTTCTCCTGACATGATTACAACACATAGTTATCTAACATGAAACTGACAGTCCTGAAAATATACATACAAATAACAGTACACAAACTGAGATGGATATGCATAGAAATATATATCATACATGAATATATAGTCTAATAACAACAATGAATTTGAAAGTGATGAAGGGAAGAATTAATGATGTAATTACATGATAGTTACCAAAAACTAAGAACAAATAAGTAACAACAACATAAACAAAAATCAAAAGTAGTTACAAAAATGTTTTAAATTTTCATTTATATTGAAGATAAATGAGGTATTTGTGGATCATTGGAATAAAAACACATACTTATTGGTATTAAATTTCCTTGAATAAAATACTATTATTTTTTTTAGAAGAGGAAGACCCAAAGTATACCATGTGCTAAAATCATATTAATAATAAAAAGAAAGTGTTGTGAAGTTTCAACAATTACTTTAGAAAGAAGAGAATCATTTACATATCCCAAATTTGAGAAACAATTAATTCTTTTCCTTGCCTTCTTTATAATATCTCTTTCTGTGCTCACCTTCAGAATGTAAAAAGTAACTCAATTTTGCTTAGAGACATTTTATTCTTGGCACAGTCTCTAACAGATGTAGAACATGATCCTGTTCTGGTCCCATCAACTGCAAATAGAATGTCCCTTTGTGATTGCCATAGGCATTGTTGGGATGAAGCCCATTTTTCTCATATAACTGGTAGAGTTTTATTTCTTCCTATCAAAAATAAAAGCTAAATTACACTTTAAAGTTTTCTCTATCTCATGTACCAAATTTTAAGTGCTCTTCAAAATAAGCTCATGCAACCCTCAGTGACAGCCTTAGGTATGCTATTATAATTGTTTCCAGGTTATAGAACAATAATCTGAGTCACCAAGAATTTAAACAGTGTTTTCAAGGTCCAAGAATTACTAAATATCAAGATTAATATGAAAGACAAGGAGTTATGAGGCAATAGCCCATATTCTCAGCCATTCGTGCCAAATAGCTGAGATCTTGCTTAAGCACTGAGTAAATTCACTTAACATTTAAAGAGGCACTTAGGCCTATTCTTTAAAGATGAACTATGCTGGCTTTGAGGACTTTCAATATTAGAACAGGGTGTGTTTGTGTGTGCACACGCGTATGTGTGTGTGTGTGTGCGCACGCGTGTGTGTGTGCATGTGTGCACATGCATGTGCGTGTGTGTGTGCATGTGTGTGTATGTGTGTGTGCATGTGTGCACATGCATGTGCACTGTGTGTATGTGTGTGTATGTGTGTGTGCATGCGTGTGTATGTGTGTGTGCGTGCATGTGCCTGAACACACATATGTGTTTGTAAGTGTTTATGCACTATACAAAATGCTGGGGTTCATGATTGCATGTTCTCCTATGCATTGAAGTTCTTGTGGTCATCTTTCTTCCTCTTTTACTTACACTTAAATACCCAGATCACTCATGCTAGTCCTTTTATTATTCCTTAGTAGTTCTACTTTTCTGATTTATTTTATTTTACCCAGTAACATTTTTAGCTTTCATTAATTAGAGAAACAGCTATAATAGCTGTCGTTTTGGATCTATATCATTTAATTTCTGATGGTATTCCTCCAGTTGTATACAATTTAATATGAGTGATATGATTTATAATTTTATTCTTCTCAATGACAAAATTATACCTTATTTTATATATGCCATATTTTCGTATCTATTCCTTCACTGAATGACACAAAGGGTGATCCCATGGCTAGGCTAAGAGTAGGATTGTAATAAGCATGGGTGTGCAGATTTCTCTATTAGGTGCTGACGTTGACCCTTTGGGGTCATTTCATATTTCTTACTTAAAAAGTGCTCCTGAAATATCATCTATTGGCTTCAATTTTTGAAGCTAATTGCCAGTAAGTATTTTAAATTTGATCATAATAACTTGTGAGCATTTTCTCATTTAATACAACCTCGATCTAAATGTGTAAGCTCTGCTTTTATCCTCTGCTCACCAATGGAGAGGCGAGGGTGGCTAGGGAACTTTCTAAAATTTCACAGTGGGCAAGGAACAGGGACCAAGAATGCTTTTGAATCTGTTCTATTACAGCCAAAACTGCCCTGATTCACTGTTTCCCCTCACTTTCTGTAAACAAAAACGGATGGTCCCATCCTACTGTGGTTGCCAGCCTACAAACCTACAGCCTCCTGTTCAGATAATAATATATAGGTCAATTATTCACATTCTGCCATTGACTCAAAAAACTTTGTCCTGGGACAGGCAAGAAACATCTTTCAATCTTGCTCTCCAGCAGAGAACAAGGCTGCCACCTTTCTTCGCTTGCTCCTCCCACAAAGTGTTGCAGCCGAAGTGGTGAGACAGTGAATCAGCCGTAGAATAGAGAACGGCATTGAAAAAGGACGTAAAAACGAGAGGGAAAAATAGCCTTTGCCAGTGATGGAAATTGCATAAGCTTAATGGGAATTTTAAACTCCCCTTTACCTCCCAGTGAACAGAGGCATGACTTTTAGCATGCTTCTTTACATCTTAAATCTTAGGACCTGGGTAACATTAAGTGACTCTGTGCAATAGTCCTTCAAGAGAAATTATTCCCCATCTAAGAAATAGTGACAAATACCAGATATAGGACTCTCACGCTAGTCAGAGCGCTGCCGTGGAAAGCAATAACACTGCCTCCTTTGATTCACGCTGTGTTTTTCTGCATCGCACTTGTCAGCTGTTTGTCTTATTCAATGGCAGCTCAGTATAAGACTGAGAGCTATACAGAATTTATTCTACACTCCCTCCTCTAGTTTTTGTCTGGTTAAATAGTAGAGACTTATTTTATTTGAGTGCAGGAGTCTTTCTGCTGTCTAATGCTCATTCTTCTTGTCCAACGAGTGCTTTATTTTCTCCATTTTCTAAAAAAAAAAAAAAAAAAAAATTCCTCAATGGTATCCCCTTGGAAGAAAGTTTTCTATACTCATGTCCAAAATGTATGTCTTTATAACTCACCTCTATATTTCTTTAAAAATTTAATCAACCCGTAGCAAGTACATATTCTCTTCAGGAAGAAATTATTTACCTGACCACAGACATATTCGTTCCTTCCACACAAAGCTGACTCCCACTATGAAGATTGAAAATACTGGCTTCTTTCTTCTTAGGCCAAATGGATTTATCTGGAAACACATGGATTCTTTCTGTAGCTCTGAGGCAATATGTAGCAAAATTCTGACCAATCAGACATGAGATAATGTCTGCTGAAGGTATGCATGAAAGATATTTTTTCTGATGAAGAGATTACTCTAAGAAATACCGTAACTTCTGTATTCAGTTCTTGCAAGTGAAATATATGCATCTTTGATAGCAATCTCATTGTTGGAATTCCACAAGAATGATAATTCAAATCAAACTATATTGTAAAAGAAAACAAAAAAGAATTTTTTACTGCCTGAGGATGTTATCCAGCCACGGCAATGTATGTTCTGCATGCTTCCCAGTTTATTGATAATCATTTTATTTTATCTATTAGGTAAGACAATTTTTAGGATGCTTCATTTCAGTAGGTAAATGTTTATAACTCAGGTAAAAATGTAAATTATACATGAACTGTTTGATTCAATTGCATCAAGAATATAGCAGAAACAAGATTTAGCCTTGTAAAATTGCATAAAAACAACCTTCTTCAGAAAATGAGTTGTCTATAAGTCTTCATGTATTGATGAGGTTATCAATAATCTTTGATCTTGACAATTTTTACCAATAACTTCAAATACCATACAAAGAAATCAAAACAGTAGTGATTAACAATCTGCCCCTGACTGGGTTAGTTATCAATTTGATCATCTGAAAATCAAAATATTGGACCTAAAGTGTTCTCAAAGTTTTTAAATTTTACTCCCCTCCCATATGCTTTTGAAAATAGTTTAAGGATTGAAACCAAACATGTACATTACTAAATGTAGCCTAGATGCTGTCATCAGCCACCTGGATACCTTATCCTACTTACAGTGATATTTGACTCTCTGAAAAGTTTAACTTTAAAGATGAATGATAATAGTATTATAAACCAGCACACATTTAAAAAATACGTGAAAATGTGTTAAACAAGTGGTTCTGAATCTAAAGTACAGTTTTATTTCTGGACTGTTGAGACAGAACCACAGGTCAGATGGGGAGTAAATGGGATCACAGCACTGAAGAAACCCATGCAAAGCAAAGACAGTGAATAAAAGAGATCTCCAGGAACTGACTCAAAGTTCAAAGGATGTCTCGTGGATAGAGATGATCAACTACCCTGAATTAATCACCTGAAATAACTCCTTAAAGTTATTCCTCAAATTGATTCCTTAAAATGTCTCAGGACGCATGTAAGACTTATGCAAATGAACCTCAGAGGTAAAGGTTTAAAATTTGAATAATGAATAGCCACAAGTGAGTCTCCATTTAGAAAATTTAACCTGGGGTACCTGTAACTCAAACATTGCCCTTAGAGGAGCTACTAACCACATATGATTCTATCAATCATTAAATGTAATTTATTCAAATGCGCAGTCTCTTCTGTGCTACTGGGAGGTCCAGCCATACCTGTGGAGCACCAACCATATTGGTTAGAAGCCCTGAAATGTCTGCATCTCCAAAATGAATTCTGGTATACCTACTGTATGTGCTGTGCAATGAGTCATCTCATCAGTTGGCTGGTGTCTACATGTGTGCAAATAAAAGCAACTAACGAAAAACAGGCTTTGAATATGAAAAAGAACAGGGATGAGGATATGGGAGGTTTTGAAGAAAGAAAAGGGAAGGGAAAATAATGAGAAAAAATATATATACCCAAATCCCCTTTCATATGCTTCATTATTTTTCCATAGAATATCTATTTGCATTATCCACTTCAATACTAGACCTATGTTTTGGCTATCACATTTGTCTGAAAGAGGAGAAATAATATGTCATCTATCAATATTGACACTAAAAAATTGCTTTTACAATTTTATATTAAATATGTACTTAAATTTTCAGTTATCTTATGTAACAGGCTTCAGCATTTATGTTTTATTGATGAGCGAAATGAGCCGGACAAAAGCGATTTGTACATTGGGCAAGCATGTTATTCCAAAATTAAGGACTCATGAAAGTTCAGCCTTGTATGTAAACACACACAGAGAAGTGTTTTTGTCATTCATCATAACATTTATTTTGTGGACAACTGGGAACAAACTATGCACATTAATTAGGAAAAACAAAGATCCTTTGACGAGAGACAGTCTCGTCAGGTATTGTTCTCCCACTGTTCGGCAATTTTGCTAAAAATTTTAACACTCATGTTTTTTCTCTCATTTAGACTACCCTAAATTTATCAAAAATCTCTTTAATTACTGCAAAAGAATAAACAAATGATGACTCTCTGGCATTCCTGACTCCTTGTTTCATTCTTATAGATACTTGTGATTACATTGGACACACATCAGTAATCTAGAATGATTTTAAATGAAACTGAGCAGTAACACAGTTTCCATCTGGAAACTCTTCCTCTTCATCATTCAAACAAACACAATCATACATATCCTAGATATTAGGACATGTTCACTCTCTGGGGGCTGACTAAAAATTTTTTTAACTTGAAATAAAGAAACAATAGCACCAACGATACATGAGTCATAAGCTACTAGAAGAGTCTAGCTTTCATTTTAATTTTTCAATTTTCAAGACACAGTGCCATAATTACTTGTGACCAGACGGTGCTGTTCCTTGCTCTAGCTGCATTTCACTATTAAGTAAGAGAATAAATTATTTGAAAATAAATGCAAAATAGATATATAAGAAAAGTATCAGAAAATTAGACATTGCACTACCTGAGGACCCAGCTATACCTCTCTTGAGCATATACCCAAAAGATGCCCCAACATATAACAAAGAAACGTGCTCCACTATGTTCATAGCAGCCTTATTAATAATAGTCAGAAGTTGGAAAGAACTCAGATGCCCTTCAACAGAGGAATATGGTACATCTACACAATGGAATATTACTCAGCTATGAAAAACAATGACTTTATGAAATTCATAGGCAAATGGATGGAACTGGAAAATATCATCCTGAGTGATGTAACCCAATCACAGAAAAACACAGATGGTATGCACTCATTGATAAGTGGATATTAGCCCAAATGCTTGAATTACCCAAGATGCACAGAACACAAGAAACTCAACGGTGACCAAAATGTGGATGCTTCACTCCTTCTTTAAAAGGGGAACAAAAATACACTTAGGAGGGTATACGGAGGCAAAGTTTAGAACAGAGGCAGAAGGAACACCCATTCAGAGCCTGCCCCACATGTACATATACATATACATACATATACATATACATACACATACACATACACATACACATACACATACACATACACATACACATACACATACATATACATATACATATACAGCCACCCAATTAGATAAGAAGGATGAAGCAAAGATGTGCAGGCGGACAGGAACCGGATATAGATCTCTCCTGAGAGACACAGCCAGAATACAGCAAATACATAGGCGAATGCTAGCAGGAAACCACTGAACTGAGAACGAGACCCCCGTTGAAAGAACCAGAGAAACAACTGAAAGAACTTGAAGGGGCTTGAGACCCCATATGAACAACAATGCCAACCAACCAGGGCTTCCAGGGACTAAGCCACTACCCAAAGACTATACATGAACTGACCCAGGGCTTCAAACTCATGAGTAGCCATGAATAGCCTAGTAAGGGCCTGAATGGAAGGGGAAGCCCTTAGTCCTGCGAAGGCCGGACCCTCAGTGAACGAGATTCTTAAGGGGAGAGGGATAATGGGGGGAAGGATGGGGAGGGGAACACCCATATGGAATGGGGAGGGGTTAGGGTGATGTTGACCTGGAAACCGGGAAAGGGAATTCCATTTGAAATGTAAATAAGAAATACCCAAATTAATAAAGATGGAAAAAAAGAGAGAATATCATGAACAATATAGTCATCTGACATGCACTTATATTCTAATTCTTTCCTGTTTATCTTTGGTAGGCAGTTTTTTCCTATATGGAAGCTTAATTCAATATTTTCGATTTATGTTATCATTATTTGCAAACTAAAGACAATGTTGATGAGGGCAATAGGAGACTCTAATTTCTATCTCCGCTCTGCAACTAGATAACTACTCTTCTTTAGTCACTTTAATTTTTGTCACTGAGATTCAGTATGCTCATATGTAAAAGTCTATGAACTAGACTAGATCATATTATAACTAGTCATTCTGTAAAGAGAAATCTCAGGGGAAGATGCTAGACTTAGAATATGTATACAATATAATTTAACCCTCAATAATTCAATCATTGCTGTCATTATTTCCATATAAAAAGCAAATCTCAGAGAAGAGAGGAAAGTTTCCACTGGGCTTCTTCGGTAACAGTTAATAAATGGTAAAACTGTCAATATATCATTTCATATCTTTCAAAATACGATTATGTGTAAAGTATAAGATTTTCACATATAATAATCTGTCAGGAGCCATAATAGGACAAGCTGAATACTAGCAAGTGATCTTCCTGAGATGGTCTGCTTCAGATATTATATAATCTTTGACAGATTCACTCTTATGAGGCAAGGCCATAAGAAATTAATTTTTGGAAAGATTCCTGCTACGAATAGGCTTTTGCCCTTATCAATAAACATATATAACAATCACTAGGTAATAGCCTACCCCTTTGGGGAAGATCTCTGCAGATTCATGAAGATGTACTGTCTTATAGTGATGCTAAAAAGACAAATAGATCAGTTCCTAGGACTTAATGATGATCCTATAAGAATCCCAAAAATTATATAGTGGGATTGATATTAGGTCCTTTTCTAATATTCAAAACTGCAACGAGAACTCTGCCAGTCTCCCATGTGTCACCAGTTAATTGCTCTTAGAGGTTGTATAACAATTAACCAAAGGTCATAGAAAGGGAACTAATGATTTAGTATAGGTGCTAGGACAGAAGATAAAATATTGACTGGGTTTATCTATACAAAACCTCGCTAATAGCTTAGTTACGGTTTTAACCCTTCAGTGAGCCTGTGGAGCTCTGGCAGGTGATGGATGGTTAGCCAGATAATTACTCCTAATGGATATGCAAGTAAACATTCTCCGTTGTAAACTTATGATTTCAATTTGTGATTTAATCTTTTTGTGTGAACGTTTGATGAAATTTTAAGATGTGATCATGTGTTGTGAAAGATGTTTAAGTGCTGAGGACAAAGAGAAGAGTCAGGACTGAGCTGAGAGGAACTAAGCAGAGAATTGAGGTATGAGTGTGAAATTAGCTGTGGAGAAATATTTGGAGAGAACTGAATTCAAAAACTTAGAAATATAGGCACAGCACTAGTTGCATAAATCCCAAAATATAACTCTCCATGTTTGCCATAGCTTGTCATCATGTGTGCCCTTTATTTCTGGCTGCCAAAATAAAACAGTTAACAGTCTTTATCATGTAATCTTCATTATAACACAACTTAAAATAACTGTCATAAAAATTACATTCAGATTAGCAACTAGAATATTGGTGTTGAAAATCCTTGGTTGGTACAGGTACATTGAATTTTGAATTACTCGTATGCACCTGAAGTATTAGAGTCACATGAATGACTCCTGTTTCTCAACTGACTTTTCAGTTACATGATTCCTTATATTTGTGGCCTTTTGGGAAACTGTTTTGTTATTTTTTGTTTTGTTTTGTTTATTGATTCTGGAGGTCTGAGAATATGAGAGCTCAAGATGTAATATTAAGGTTATATTTGGTTAATTTACTTTTCTATGAGAACTATTTAAAGACTAATGGGGTAGGCCTTTTTTAAAAAGTCATTTAAATCAAAACACTGTAAATATCCACACTTAAACAACATTAGCTTCAATGTATAAAGCTAAGTTCAGCAAAGTAACTTGGGAAAGTTTAGCTTGTGTCAATAAAGTGAATGTTCTCTAAGCTCAGAGAAAATTGCAAGTGGGTTTTCTGGATCATTTTTCCATTAATTGTCCCTCTCTGAATAACTTTAAAGGCAATAAACCTCCACTGTAATGTTTTCCCCTTTTGTAGGAAAGTGAAAAGAAGACTATAGTGTGGGGGAGAAGAATTCTAATATTTTAATTCTTCATTTTATAATCGAAAACTATAAGTTGCTGAAGGGAGGGTGGAATGTAGAGCAAGCTTAAAGTTATGGGTTCCATTTCAAGCATCCAAGATTAAACAAATAAATTCCTAGAGCTAGAGATATCATTCATTAGTTAAGTGAACTGCTTCTCTTGATGAAAATTAGGGCTTTGCTTCCTAGCACTCACAATGGTTCCTTGCAGTCAGTTTTAATTCCAGTTTCAGGTTAACTGACACTCTATTCTGGCTTCCATGTGCAACAGCATGCATCTGGTAAACATATATACACACACATTAGAGAAAAATTAATAAGTATATTTTTGAAAATAATTTTTACACCATCATTTTTACCTCATTGCTTGCTAGTATGGCTATTATCTCTGTAGTAATGCTACTACTAATACCCATATGTGCAGTAATGCTACTACTAATACCATCTCTGTAGTAATGCTACTTCTAATTCCCATCTCTGTAGTAATGCTACTACTAATACCATCTCTGTAGTAATGCTACTACTAATACCTATCTCTGTAGTAATGCTACTACTAATACCCATCTCTGCAGTAATGCTACAACTCATACCCATCTCTGCAGTAATGCTACTACTAATACCCATCTCTGCAGTAATGCTACTACTAATACCATCTCTGCAGTAATGCTACTACTAATAAAATCTCTGTAGTAATGCTACTACTAATACCCATCTCTGCAGTAATGCTACTACTAATACCATCTCTGCAGTAATGGTACTACTAATACCCACCATGTTAAAAGAGCTTTACTTATAAGGAAGGAGAGAAGACTTGAGAGGGTACAATGTTTGACACACAAACAAGAGGACTGAGTTGGGGTTACTAGCATGCATATAAATAGGAGGCTCTTCTGGCTTTTTGACTGTAACCCTAGCACATGGAAGGCAGAGACAGAGGACCTACAGGACAAGCTGGCTGGCTCGACTGGTCGAGTTTTTGTGTTCCAGATTCAAGTAGTAGATCTAGTCTCAAATCACAAGAGCAACCGTGGAAGACGAGCAGTACCGACCTCTGACTTCTTCCTGGATACAGACACAGGCACATGCACATGCACAGGCACACATGCTCGTGCACGATCCTGCACACACACACTCACATTAACAAACAGATACATAGATGAAGAAACAAACTGTACTGTGTTGCTCAGTACATTTCTGAACTACATGAGATAACAGCCATGACATGATTCTACTTGAGAGCTGAGATAGTAAGTCGTGAGCTGTTAAGTTGTAAGTTATGTAAAACACTCAAAGCCGGCATTTAATGAAAACCCTGTTTACTGCTGCTCGCAGTTTAGATGGTTATCTCCTCACCATAATTCCTCCTGGCACTGAAGATGATCTTTAGGGAAGCAGGACTAGCTCAGCTCAAATGCTGACTCTGCTGCTTCCTGCCATTTTGCTCTCGTCTTCCAAACCTCAACACTTTGATCTAAAAATGATTATCACCAACACTAGATTTAAGATGCTGATTTAAGATGATTATAACTATTATTCTAATTAATTAAAGATAATTGTGAACGTTATTATCCTTCATGTAATAATGATCAATAATCAGAAGCAAACCAAATAGAAAATGTTAGATGAGTTCTTTTTCTTTACTCTTTTTCTTTACATGTTTGCTCAACGTGGATTTGCGGACTCCCTCATCTGTGCAAACATCAGTGGTGTACTGAAACTTAATTTATGCCAAGCACTAAGCATATACTAATGAGTACAGCAGAAATGTCACTGCCCTGGAGGAACCGTCGATTTCATTAGTAGATTAATATTTCCTACAGCAAATTCTAAGAAATAAACAGACTCAAAGGCTAGAGTTAAAGAAATTAGCTCTTGCATGGTGAATAGGATGAGGATATGCAGCTATGGTTCTATAACAAGGTTTCAGAGTGACAGGTTTCTGCACTCCCTGGGCCTCTGATTTACTATCCATTTGGAATTTACATAAGTAATACCAACGTATTCTGTTGCGGGAGCCAATTAAATTCAAAATATCTCTGCTTTGGTTATATGATGATGCATTAACCTGACTTTTGTATACATTTTTATGGCATAGCTCATCATAATAAGTAAAAAGAAAAACTATTTAACTGTGGTCAGTGTAGTTTACAGGACAAAGGCAAAATGTTCATGTTTCTTTTTCTCCTTGTAAGTTTTGCTGTGTTTTCTCTGTGGTGGAGTCAATTTCTCAGGCAATTATCATTTCCCAGTTACCCATGGGACATGTCTTCACCATGACCATTCTGACTTGGCTTTTTTCTGACATCCAGATTCCACTTGACTGATTATTGACTGATTGACCCCTACCTCGTACTTAAAAGCGTATATTCCTACATAGTGATTTTATATGCTATAGTTCATTTCAATCAATTTTATTTAGCTCATTTTAAATTCTCTTCATGTCTTGACTTAAAAACAATTCAGTACAATAATTTGGGCTATGGATAATACCTCTACTCTCCTTCAAGTTTGGGATAGATACAGGTAATGGGAATGTTTGGTCAATTCACTTAAACAGCACCAACTTCCAAATGAAAACAAAGATTTAATCAATCCAAGCCTATAGTTCTGGGAAAGTCTATAAAGGCACTAACCTTGTGTTTTGGCATCTATAGTTCTGCTTCTGGCTCATTGCTCTTTTTTTTTAATATTTATTTTCTTTACATATATGAGTACACTGTAGCTGTCCTCAGACACAGCAGAAGAAGATCCCATTACAGATGGTTGTGAGCCACTATGTGGTTGCTGGGAATTGAACTCATGACCTCTGGAAGAGCAGTCTGTACTCTTAACCGCTGAGCTATCTCTCCAGCCCTCATTGCTCTTATTAACTGAAATTTGTCAACTCAGGGATGCTTTTAGTGTTGAAAAGCTCACCAATGAAAATTCTGGGACAACATTGAGATCCCAAATGCCCAGTGTAGTGACCAAACAGTGACTTTTTAAAGGCTAATGCCTTGTAGGTCAATGGTAGGTACCCCGTGAGCTGTCTCAGCTTTCATTTTCTCTTCTAGACTTGTTGCTTTTTTTGCTCTGGAATTCTCTAAAAGATTAACTTCAAAATTTACTTCAAAAATTAATGTCTTCTCATCACACCATATTTTCCAAAGCTTGGTTAGTGTAAGAAATACCTAAGGAATATATAAGTTCTTAGATATCCAAGTGAACAAATAAAGTATTTTAAGGGCACATCATGTGGGCAAGAAGGTGCACAGAGTCTAAGAGGAGTTTTGGTCGAGAAAATAAAGATCAGAATATGTTTTATTTTCAATTAAAAAAAATCTCATATTGAGAATCTTGGGAATTTATCCTGATTTCAGTGTGAGGGCTAGCTACAACATAGTCAGAAATAGCACTGACTCAGATTGAGATTTCAAATAATAAAATTAAGGATAAAATCCTCTGAAGGATAAAGAAATAATCACAGCTGATGAACCCTAATTCTGCATACACAGTTCTATACCTCTGACCAATTCTGAAGTTTTCACATATCTGTAACCTATAAGAGAGCTCTAGGACAGATTTCTTTTTAAGGAATAGAAAATATGACTAGAGGTCTTAGCTTTAGTCAACAAACCAGGGGGGGGGAAACAAATAAAATTTGAATTCTATCTAGTTAAAAGATGTGATAAACATTTTTCATTGAAACTCCACAATGCTCAGATCTGTAATAAATGCTAGTTCTTTGACTAAGTCATATGTGTGTGTATGCATGCTTGTGTGCACATGCATGTAGTATATGATGCTTCAGAAATACTGACATACACTATTAGTAATTCAGAAATATGTATAGTATGTCAAAATAATTCATGAATAACAAAATAGTATGCAATAATATAAAAAATGATGCACAAATATGTAAGATAGAATAAAGACTATTAGCCTCCTCAAACACTAACTGGTAGTGCAGGTGTCTGATTGCTTTATGCATCAATATTTGTTTCCTTTTTTGGTTAACTGTGTTATAGAGTAAAAGATTCAATTTTCTTCAGATGGGATAATGCAGAGCTAAGGATTTCGAATTGTATGAGAAGTAATTTATTATTTTTAAATGGCATACAATTTAAAAACAACTTTCTTTCTTTGTTTTATTTTTATCAATCACATATATGATTTTCTTCTACACATAGTTTACTCTTTAAATGTGTGTATTTTAATGTAAAGTATCGTAACTGCGCATATGTATAAAATGCATAATAAAAATCACTATTTACTTCTTTTTAAGTTCTTTTAAAAATTTATGAGCACAAAATAATTGCCTATATCTATTTGTTACCAAACCTAGAACATAAACATATTTCTTAAATTTGCTTTGTTGAAAACTAGTTTGAAGCAGACCTTGGGCACTGGCTCCACATTCACTCCAAAAACACCCAGAGGGAGCTCGATACCCAGGTGCTCTAACACACCCAGGATCACAGGTGAGAAGGCCACAACAACTGCCCCAACACCCAGAGTAACTGGTAGCCCAGGATCCAAGGACACAAGAACCCCTGCGCAGCCAGTGACACAGGTTTCTTCTGATTTGAGTCTGTACCCAGAGCAGACCTGGGGCACTGGCTCTGTACGAACTCCTACAACACCCAGAGGGAGCCTGACTCCCAGTTGCTCTGAAATGCCCAGAATCAGACGAAAGGTCATAATATCTGCCCCAAAACCTGGAATAACTGGGTCCCTGGATTCAGGGATGTAGGAACCCTGAAGTAGCCAGTGGCCCATGTTCCTTTCGGTCTGAACCAGTGCCATAAGCAGACCTTGGGCACTGGCTCCACAGCCAGGTCCATAACACCCAGAAGAACCTTGACTCCCAGGTGCCCTAACACACTCAGGATCAAATTTGAACCTGCACCCACAGCAGACCTTGGTCACTGGCTCTATCCACGTCAACAACACCCAGAGAGAGTGAAACTCCCAGGTGCTCTGAAATGCCCAGGATCACAGGAGAGACCACAACATCTACCCCAACACCCAGAATACTTCCCTGATTCCCTCAGGATCCAGGGAAGCAGGAACCATGGCCCAGCCAGTAGCATAGACTCCTTCCAGTTTACATCAGTGCCCAGAGCAAACCCCAAGGCTCTGGCTCCCCAACCACTCTTGAAACACCCTGAGAAAGCTTGACTCCAAGGAATTCTGACAAAACAGGATCTCAGGAGCTTGTTCACCCCATAATTTCAGGATCTCAGAGGCAACTTGACTTCCAGGAGCTCGGACACTCAGGATAACAGGATCCCAGAATCACAGGATCACAGAGACAGCTGGGCTCTGAGGAGTTCTGAAACAACCAGAATCACAAGAGGGAGATGTTACATTCAGAGACAGTAAAGGCAGGTAGCATCAGAGATAACCAAAAGGCAAGAGGCATAAGCAACACAAACCAAGGCTACTTGGCATCATTGGAACCTAGTTCTCCCACTACAGCAAGTTCTGGATACCATATCACACAGGAAAAGCAATATTTGGATTTAAAAAATCGCATCTAATTATAATGATAAAGGACTTTCGGAAAGACATAAATAACTCCCCTAAACAAATACAGGAGAACACAGGAAAACAGGTAGAAGCCTTAAAAAGGAAACAAAAATCCCATAAAGAATTACAGGAAAACAAACCAAACATGAAATAATAGAACAAAATCATATGGAAATAGAAACAAAAAAGAAATCATGAAGAGAAACAAGCCAGATGATAGAAAACCTAGGAAAGAGATCACGAGGCATAGATGTAAGCATAACCAACAGAATACAAAAGATAGAAGAGAGAATCTTAGGTGTAGAATATGACATAGAAAACATTGACATAACAGTCAAATAAAATTCAAAATGCAAAAAGCTTCTAACCCAAAACATCTGGGAAATGCAGGACACAATGAGAAGACCAAACATAAGGATAGTAGGTAGAGATGAGATCAAAGATTCCCAAATTAAAGGCCAGTACATATCTTCAACAAAATTATAGAAAAAAAGTTCATAAGTCAAAGAAAGAGATGTTCATGGACATACAAGAAGCCTGCAGAACTCCAAATAGACTGGACCAGAAAAGTAACTCCTTCCATCGTATAATAATAAAAACACAAAATACACATACACGAAAAAGACATAATATTAAAGCAGTAAGGGAAAAATGACAAGTAACATACAAAGGGAGACCAATCAGGATTATACCTAACTTCTCACCAAAGACTATGAAAGTCAGACTATGAAAGAAAGTTCCTGGGCAGATGCCATATAGACCCTAAGAGAACACATATGTCAGCTTAGGCTACTATACGCAGCAAAACTCTCAGTTAACATAGATAGAAAAACTATGATATTTCATTACAAAGTCAAATTTACACAATATCTTTCAAGAAGTCCAGCCCTACAAAGGATAATAGATGGACAATTCCAATACAAGGAGGAAAATTATAACTTAGAAACAGCAAGAAATTAATCTTCCTTAAACAAAACCAAAGGAAGATAGCCACACAAACATAATTTCACCTCTCACAACAACGATAAAAGAAAACAACAATTACTATTCCTTAACATCAATGGACTCAATTCCCCAATAAAAAGACAAAGACTAACTGACTGGAAATATAAACAGGACACAGCATTTTCCTGCACCCAGGAAATGCAACTCAGTGGCAAACACAAACAGTATCTCAGAGAAAAGGGCTGGAAAAAAATCAAATAAAATAAGAAACAAGCTGAAGTAGCCATTCTAATATCAAATAAAATTGACTTAGAACAAAAGGTATCCAAAAAGATAAGGAAGGAAACTTCATATTAGTCAAAGAAAAAAATTCACCAAGATGAAGTCTCAATTCTGAATATTTATGCTCCAAATCCAATAGCAACCACATTCATAAAAGAAACACACATTGCACCATATACAATAATTGTGGGGAACTTTAATACCCCCACACTCATCAAAGGACAGATCATGCAAACAGAAACAAAACAGAGACACAGAGAAATTAACAGAAGTTATGAACCAAAAGGGTTTAACTGATATCTATAGAACATTTCATCCTAAAACAAAAGAATATACCTTCTTCTCATCACGTCATGGTACCTTCTAAAAAATGGACCATATAATTAGTCACAAAACAGACCTCAACAGATACAAGAAGATTAAAGTAATCCTCTGCATCCTGTCAGATCACCACAGACTGAAGTTGGTCTTCAATAGCAACATAAACAACAGAAAGCTCACATATTCATGCAAGCTGAGCAATGCTGTACTCAATGATATCTTGGCCAAAAATGAAATAAAGAAAGAAATTAAAGACTTTGTAGAATTTAATGAAAATGAAAGCAAAACATACCCAAACTTATGGAACACAATGAAAGCAGTGCTAGGAGGAAAACTCATAGCTCTGAGTGCATCCTTGAATAAATTGAAGAGAACATACACTAGCAGACTATCAGCACATCTGAAAGCCCTAGAACAGAAGAAGAATAGAGTGCAGGAAATTATCAAAGTCAGGACTGGAATCAACCAAGTAGAAACAAACAAACAAACAAAAACTACATAAAGAATCAACAAAACTGTCAAGGTAGGTCTATGCCCTAGGGACACCAAAGAATAGTTTCCCAGTCTCCCAGGAGATCAGGCCCCTCTCACATAGCTACAACACTCTACAGCCCCCTGTAGAAAGTTTTGACACAGATCAGTCAAGTAGGGCAATGCCATAAGCCCCTCCTCCACAGGTGAGAAAGGGACCGCAGGTCATGTAGGCTCAAGAGAGATCAGTCACATTTAAGCAGGACCACAACCCTAAACATGTAGATGAGGCATTCCCAGTAGGGAAGTAACTGCTGTCAGACCCTGACCCAACCTGAAACTGCATTTAAGAATCCTATTCAGAAGGGTAAAAGGAGTGCAGTAATTATTCCATCATCTGAGAACTTCTGTCATAAGAGTGTAACACTGCCACTTGGGGAAGAAATCACCTCAAAAAGCTCCCCTGCAGCAGTGGCAGAAATGGAGGAGAAGCAGCACCAGCAGCAGAGGTCAGACAAGCAGTTCCCCCTCCCTACCTGAGTTCTCTCTCCTTCACCTGAACCCATGCACCTAGCTGAAACAGAGATGTCCCTGGAAAAACTCCAGTACGAAGGCCAACAAAAAACCAGGAACTTTGAGAAAATCAACAAGGTAGATAAACTCTTAGCCAGACTAACCAGAGGATACAGAGACAGTACCCAAATTAACAAAATCAAAAATGAAAAGGAAAACATAATGAGAGAAACTGAGAAAATTCAAAAATTATCCTATTCTTCTACAAATGCCTATACTTGACAAAACAAGAATATCTTGAGGAAATAGACATTTTTTTTAGAAAGATGCCAGGTACCAAAGTTAAATCAGTATCAGATAAACCATTTAAATAGTCCCATAACCACTAAAGAAGTAGAAGTAATCATTAAAAGTTTCCTAGCCAAAAGAGACCAGGACCACATGGGCTTGCTTCAGAATTCTATCAGACCTTCAAAGAAGACTTAATACTCTTCAAACTGTTCCACAAAATAAAAACAGAAGGAACACTACCCAATTCCTTCTATGAAATCAAAATTATGCTTATACCTAAACCACACAAAGACCCAACAAAGGTAGAGAACTTCAGACCAATTTCCCTGATGAATATTGATGCAAAAATGCTCAATAAAACTCTTGCAAACCAAATCCAGGAACACATCAAAAAGATCATCCATCATCATCATCAAGTAGACTTCATCCTAGGGCTGCAGGGATGGTTCAATATATGAAAATCCATCAATGTAATCCACTATATAAACAAACTCAAAGGAATAAAAGACAACACATGACACTCTTTTTAGATGTTGAAAAGCATTTGACAAAATTCAACACCCCTTGATGTTAAAAGTCTTGGAAAGATCAGGAATTCAAGGCCCATTCCTAAACATAGTAAAAGCAATATACAGCAAACAAGTAGCCAACATTAAACTAAATGGGGAGAATCTGGAAGCACTCCCACTAATATGAGGGACTAGACAAGGCTGCCCACTCTCTCCCTACTTAATCAATATAGTACTTGAAGTCCTAGCCAGAGCAATTAGACAAGAAAGGTATTTCAAAGGGATACGAATTGGAAAGGAAGAAGTCAAAATAGATATACAGGAAATGTGGCACATTTACACAGTGGCATACTTTTCCGTTATTAAAAGCGAAGATTTCATGAAATTCATGGGCAAATGGATGGAACAAGAAAATATCATGCTGAATGAGGTAACTTAATCACAAAAGAACATATATGGTAATCACTCACTGATAAGTATATATTAGCCCAAAGCTGTGAATATCCAAGATAAAATTTACAGACCACATCAAACTCAAGAAGAAGTAAGTCCAAAGTGTGGATGCTTCAATCTTTAGAAGAGAGAAGAAAACAGTCAAAAGAGGAAATGCAGAGGCAAAATGTGGAAGAGACTGAAGGAAAGGCTAGAGACTAACCCCCTGGGGATCCATCACATAGAGAGTCACCAAACCCAGACACTACTGCAGATGCCAAGAAGTGCATGCTGACAGGAGCCTGATATAGCTGTCACCTGAGAGACTCTGCCTGAGCCTGACAAATAGAGATGTGAGTACTCCCAGATAACCATTGGACTGAGCAAGGTGTACCCCCATTGGAGGAGTTAGATAAAGGACTGAAGGAGCTGAAGGGGTTTGCAACATCATAGGAAGAACAACAATATCAACCAACCAGATATCCCAGATGTCCCAGGGAATAAACCACCAACAAAAGAATACACATGAAATGACTGTTGCCTCCATATGTAGCAGACAATGGCCTTGTGGGGCATCAATGGCAGGAGAGGCCCTTGGTCCTGTGAAGGCTTGATGCATCAGTGTAGGGAATGCAGGTGCCGGGAAGAAGGAGGGAGAGAGTGGGTGACTGGGGGACACACTTGCTGGAGCCCTGGAGGCAGGATAGGGTATGTGCTTTCCAGAGAGGAAACCAGGAAAGGGGATAACATCTGAAGTGTAAATAAAGAAAATATCCAATAAAAGAAAAATTTAAAAGGTAAAAAAGAAAGATATTTTGAAGAAAGATATTACAATCAGGAACCTGGAACAATTAGATTGTCATAAACTTGAGGCCATCCTACTCTACATAGCAACTTCCAGGTCAGAATGAGTCTCATAAAATAAACATAAAAAACTGAAATCATAAAAAAGGGAACTGTCGATAGGACACGATGGCAACTAACATATTGGGAAAAGATCTTTACAAATCCTACAGCCAGTAGAGGGCTAATATCCAATATACACTCAAGGGAGGAAATGTAGAGACATAACGTGGAGCAGAGACTGAAGAAAAGGCCATCCAGAGACTGCCCAACCTGGGGATCCATGCCATATACAGACACCAAACCCAGACACTATTATTGATGCCAAGAAATGCGTGGTGAGAGCCACCTCAAATAGCTGTCATCTGAGAGGCTCTGCCAGAGTTTGACAAATACAAAAGCAGATTCTTTTTTTTTTCTTTTTTTTTTCTTCCGTTTTTTCTTTATTAACTTGAGTATTTCTTATTTACATTTCGAGTGTTATTCCCTTTCCCGGTTTCCGGGCCACCATCCCCCTAACCCCTCCACCTCTCCTTCTATATGGGCTTTCCCTCCCCATCCTCCCCCCATTGCCGCCCTCCCCCCAACAATCACGTTCACTGGGGGTTCAGTCTTAGCAGGACCCACGGCTTCCCCTTCCACTGGTGCTCTTACTAGGATATTCATTGCTACCTATTAGGTCAGAGTCCAGGGTCAGTCCATGTATAGTCTTTAGGTAGTGGCTTAGTCCCTGGAAGCTCTGGTTGGTTGGTATTGTTGTTCATATGGACAAAAGCAGATTCTTATAACCAACCATTGGACTGTGCAAGGTGTCCCCAGTGAGGAGTTAGAGAGAGGACCGAAGAAACTGAAAGAGTTTGCAACCCCATAGAAACAACAATATCAACCAAACAGACCCCCAGAGCTCCTAGGTACCAAACCACCAACCAAAGTGTATACACGGAGGATCCATGTCTCCAGCCACAGATGTAGCAGAAGATGAACCTGTTCGACATCAGTGGGAGGAGAAGCCCTTGGTTCTGGAAAGGGTTGATGTCCCAGTTTAGGGAAATGCAGGGCAGGGAGGCAGGAGTGGGAGAATGTTTGGGGGAGCACCTTCACAGAAGCAGGGGAGGGAGGATGGGCTAGGTGGTTTCCAGACCGGAAATCAGGAAAGGAGATAACATTTGAAATGTAAATAAATGAGATATCCAACAATATTCTTCTTCAATCGAATTTCGTTTGTAACTTTGGAGAGATAAGAAGGTTAGATGGAAATGTTTGCTTGTTGTTTTCTGCATTCGCAGCTCACTGCTTTTGGTGTGCAGCCTTGTGATGGTGTTGTCATGATTACTATTGATGTAGAGCAAATCACAGTGTTCAATAGAGTGATTTCTCACGCTTTAGTTTTCTTTGTCAAGATTTCTTCAAAATTCTATGCATTTCAATAAAAATTACAATAATTTTATCCATGACTGCAAAACGTATGTCTGGGATTATATAGGAACTATTTTGATCGTTTACATCATTTTAAAGTGATTGGACTTTAATCATGCAGCATATAATACACAAACAATACACTACGTATTTTCATCTGTTTTGTCATGTGTCATTTTTATGTAATCCATGGCATTGTTTACATTGGTAGATGTTACCTAAATACAAATACACATAAAACAGTAGATGTGTGTATATGTGTCTTAAGTATTATGATTGATTATATAGATCAATTCTTTTAAAATGTTTTTGTGGCTTGAGTTTCTATCATCTAATAAAAAAAACCATTGCTATACCATAATATAATTAGGGATTTTTTTTTTATTATTAACTTGAGTATTTCTTATATACATTTCGAGTGTTATTCCCTTTCCCGGGGAAAACATCCCCCTCCCCCCTCCCCTTCCTTATGGGTGTTCCCCTCCCCACCCTCCCCCCATTGAGGCCCTCTCCCCAAAAGTCTAGTCCACTGGGGGTTCAGTCTTAGCAGGACCCAGGGCTTCCCCTTCCACTGGTGCTCTTACTAGGATATTCATTGCTACCTATGAGGTCAGAGTCCAGGGTCAGTCCATGTATAGTCTTTGGGTAGTGGCTTAGTCCCTGGAAGCTCTGGTTGGTTGGCATTGCTGTACATATGGGGTCTCGAGCTCCTTCAAGCTCTTCCAGTTCTTTCTCTGATTCCTTCAACGGGGTCCTGTTCTCAGTTCAGTGGTTTCCTGCTGGCATACGCCTCTGTATTTGCTGTATTCTGGCTGTGTCTCTCATGAGCGATCTGCCTTCACATTTTGATCATCCGTCTTGAGTTTCATTTGTTCTAGGCATCTAGGGTAATTCAAGCATTTGGGCTAATAGCCACTTATCAATGAGTACATACCATGTATGTCTTTCTGTGATTGGGTTAGCTCACTCAGGATGATAGTTTCCAGTTCAACCATTTGCCTACTTAATTTCACAAAGTCATTGTTTTTGATAGCTGAGTAATATTCCATTGTGTAGATGTACCACATTTTCTGTATCCATTCCTCTGTTGAAGGGCATCTGGGTTCTTTCCAGCTTCTGGCTATTATAAATAAGGCTGCGATGAACATAGTGGAGCACGGTCTTTTTTATATGTTGGGGCATCTTTTGGGTATATGCCCAGGAGAGGTATAGCTGGATCCTCAGGCAGTTCAATGTCCAATTTTCTGAGGAACATCCAGACTGATTTCCAAAATGGTTGTAGCAGTCTGCAACCCCACCAACAATGGAGGAGTGTTCCCTTTCTCCACATCCTCGCCAGCATTTGCTGTCACCTGAGTTTTGATCTTAGCCATTCTCACTGGTGTGAGGTGAAATCTCAGGGTTGTTTTGATTTGCATTTCCCTTATGACTAAAGATGTTGAACATTTCTTTAGGTGTTTCTCAGCCATTCGGCATTCCTCAGCTGTGAATTCTCTGTTTAGCTCTGAACCCCATTTTTTAATAGGGTTATTTGTCTCCCTGCTGTCTAACTTCTTCAGTTCTTTGTATATTTTGGATATAAGGCCTCTATCTGTTGTAGGATTGGTAAAGATCTTTTCCCAATCTGTTGGTTGCCGTTTTGTTCTAACCACAGTGTCCTTTGCCTTACAGAAGCTTTGCAGTTTTATGAGATCCCATTTGTCGATTCTTGATCTTAGAGCATAAGCCATTGGTGTTTTGTTCAGGAAATTTTTTCCAGTGCCCATGTGTTCCAGATGCTTCCCTAGTTTTTCTTCTATTAGTTTGAGTGTGTCTGGTTTGATGTGGAGGTCCTTGATCCACTTGGACTTAAGCTTTGTACAGGGTGATAAGCATGGATCGATCTGCATTCTTCTACATGTTGACCTCCAGTTGAACCAGCACCATTTGCTGAAAATGCTATCTTTTTTCCATTGGATGGATTTGGCTCCTTTGTCAAAAATCAAGTGACCATAGGTGTGTGGGTTCATTTCTGGGTCTTCAATTCTGTTCCATTGGTCTATCTGTCTGTCTCTGTACCAATACCATGCAGTTTTTATCACTATTGCTCTGTAATACTGCTTGAGTTCAGGGATAGTGATTCCCCCTGAAGTCCTTTTATTGTTGAGGATAGTTTTAGCTATCCTGGGTTTTTTGTTATTCCAGATGAATTTGCAAATTGTTCTGTCTAACTCTTTGAAGAATTGGATTGGTATTTTGATGGGGATTGCATTGAATCTGTAGATCGCTTTTGGTAAAATGGACATTTTTACTATATTAATCCTGCCAATCCATGAGCATGGGAGATCTTTCCACCTTCTGAGGTCTTCTTCAATTTCTTTCTTCAGTGTCTTGAAGTTCTTATTGTACAGATCTTTTACTTGCTTGGTTAAAGTCACACCGAGGTATTTTATATTATTTGGGTCTATTATGAAGGGTGTCGTTTCCCTAATTTCTTTCTCGGCTTGTTTCTCTTTTGTGTAGAGGAAGGCTACTGATTTATTTGAGTTAATTTTATACCCAGCCACTTTGCTGAAGTTGTTTATCAGCTTTAGTAGTTCTCTGGTGGAACTTTGGGCATCACTTAAATATACTATCATATCTTCTGCAAATAGTGATATTTTGACTTCATCTTTTCCGATCTGTATCCCTTGATCTCCTTTTGTTGTCTGATTGCTCTGGCTAGAACTTCAAGAACTATATTGAATAAGTAGGGAGAGAGTGGGCAGCCTTGTCTAGTCCCTGATTTTAGTGGGATTGCTTCAAGTTTCTCTCCATTTAGTTTAATGTTAGCAACTGGTTTGCTGTATATGGCTTTTACTATGTTTAGGTATGGGCCTTGTATTCCTATTCTTTCCAGGACTTTTATCATGAAGGGGTGTTGAATTTTGTCAAATGCTTTCTCAGCATCTAATGAAATGATCATGTGGTTTTGTTCTTTCAGTTTGTTTATATAATGGATCACGTTGATGGTTTTCCTCAGATATTAAACCATCCCGCATGCCTGGGATGAAGCCTACTTGATCATGGTGGATGATTGTTTTGATGTGCTCTTGGATTCGGTTTGCCAGAATTTTGTTGAGTATTTTTTGGCCAATGTTCATAAGGGAAATTAGTCTGAAGTTCTCTTTCTTTGTTGGTCTTTGTGTGGTTTAGGTATAAGAGTAATTGTGGCTTCATAGAAGGAATTCGGGTAGTGCTCCATCTGTTTCAATTTTGTGGAATAGTTTGGATAATATTGGTATGAGGTCTTCTATGAAGGTCTGATAGAATTCTGCACTAAACCCGCCTGGACCTGGGCTCTTTTTGGTTGGGAGACCTTTAATGACTGCTTCTATTTCCTTAGGAGTTTTGGGGTTGTTTAACTGGTTTATCTGTTCCTGATTTAACTTCGGTACCTGGTATCTGTCTAGGAAATTGTCCATTTCCTGAAGATTTTCAAGTTTTGTTGAATATAGGCTTTTATAGTAAGATCTGATGATTTTTGAATTTCTCTGAATCTGTAGTTATGTCTCCTTTTCATTTCTGATTTTGTTAATTTGGACACACTCTCTGTGTCCTCTCGTTAGTCTGGCTTAGGGGTTTATCTATCTTGTTGATTTTCTCAAAGAACCAACTTTTGGTTCTGTTGATTCTTTCCATGGTCCTTTTTGTTTCTACATGGTTGATTTCAGCTCTGAGTTTGATTATTTCCTGCATTCTACTCCTCCTGGGTGTATTTGCTTCTTTTTGTTCTAGAGCTTTTAGGTGTGCTGTCTAGCTGCTGACATATGCTCTTTCCTGTTTCTTTTCTGCAGGCACTCAGCGCTATGAGTTTTCCTCTTAGCACAGCTTTCATTGTGTCCCATAAGTTTGGGTATGTTGTACCTTCATTTTCATTAAATTCTAAAAAGTTTTTAATTTCTTTTCTTTATTTCTTCCTTGACCAGGTTATCATTGAGTAGAGCATTGTTCAGTTTCCCACGTATATGTGGGCATTCTTCCCTTATTGTTATTGAAGACCAGCGTTAGGCCGTGGTGGTCCGATAGCACGCATGGGATTATTTCTATCTTTCTGTATCTGTTGAGGCCTGTTTTTTGACCAATTATATGGTCAATTTTGGAGAAAGTACCATGAGGAGCTGAGAAGAAAGTATATCCTTTTGCTTTAGGTAGAACGCTCTATAAATATCCGTTAAGTCCATTTGGCTCATGACTTCTCTTAGTCTGTTCACGCTCTGTTTAATTTCTGTTTCCATGATCTGTCCATTGATGAGAGTGGGGTGTTGAAATCTCCTACTATTATTGTGTGAGGTGCAATGTGTGTTTTGAGCTTTAGTAAGGTTTCTTTTTACGTGATGTAGGTGCCCTTGTATTTGGGGCATAGATATTTAGGATTGAGTTCATCTTGGTGGATTTTTCCTTGATGAATATGAAGTGTCCTTCCTTATCTTTTTTGATGACTTTTAGTTGGAAATTGATTTTATTTGATATTAGAATGGCTACTCCAGCTTGCTTCTTCCGACCATTTGCTTGGAAAGTTGTTTCCCAGCCTTTCACTCTGAGGTAGTGTCTATCTTTGTCTCTGAGGTGTGTTTCCTGTAGGCAGCAGAATGCAGGGTCCTCGTTGCGTATAAAGTTTGTTAATCTATGTCTTTTATTGGGAGTTGAGGCCATTGATGTTGAGAGATATTAAGGAATAGTGATTATTGCTTCCTGTTATATTCATATTTGGATGTGAGGTTGTGTTTATGTGCTTTTCTTCTCTTTGTTTTGTTGCTAAGACGATTAGTTTCTTGCCTCTTCTTGGGTATAGCTTGCCTCCTTATGTTGGGCTTTTTACCATTTATTATCCTTTGTAGTGCTGGATTTGTAGAAAGATATTGTGTAAATTTGGTTTTGTCATGGAATATCTTGGTTTCTCCATCTATGTTAATTGAGAGTTTTGCAGGATACAGTAGCCTGGGCAGGCATTTGTGTTCTCTTAGGGTCTGTATGACATCAGTCCAGGATCTTCTGGCCTTCATAGTTTCTGGCGAGAAGTCTGGTGTGATTCTGATAGGTCTGCCTTTATATGTTACTTGACCTTTTTCCCTTACTGCTTTTAATATTCTTTCTTTATTTTGAGCGTTTAGTGTTTTGACTATTATGTGACGGGAGGTGTTTCTTTTCTGGTCCAATCTATTTGGAGTTCTGTAGGCTTCTTGTATGCCTATGGGTATCTCTTTTTTTAGGTTAGGGAAGTTTTCTTCTATGATTTTGTTGAAGATATTTACTGGTCCTTTGAGCTGGTAGTCTTCACTCTCTTCTATACCTATTATCCTTAGGTTTGATCTTCTCATTGAGTCCTGGATTTCCTGTATGTTTTGGACCAGTAGCTTTTTCCGCTTTACATTATCTTTGACAGTTGAGTCAATGATTTCTATGGAATCTTCTGCTCCTGAGATTCTCTCTTCCATCTCTTGTATTCTGTTGGTGAAGCTTGTATCTACAGCTCCTTGTCTCTTCTTTTGGTTTTCTATATCCAGGGTTATTTTCATGTGTTCTTTCTTGATTGCTTCTATTTCCATTTTTAATTCCTTCAACTGTTTGTTTGTGTTTTCCTGGAATTCTTTTCAGGATTTTTAAGATTCCTCTCTGTAGGCTTCTATTGTTCTCTAAGGAGTTCTTCACGCCTTTCTTGAAGTCCTCCAGCATCATGATCAAATCTGATTTTGTAAACTAGATCTTGCTTTTCTGGTGTGTTTGGATATTCCATGTTTGTTTTGGTGGGAGAATTGGGCTCCGATGATGCCATGTAGTCTTGGTTTCTGTTGCTTGTGTTCCTGCGCTTGCCTCTCGCCATCAGATTATCTCTAGTGTTACTTTGTTCTGCTAATTCTGACAGTGGCTAGACTGTCCTATAAGCCTGTGTGTCAGGAGTGCTGTAGACCTGTTTTACTGTTTTCTTTCAGCCAGTTATGGGGACAGAGTGTTCTGCTTTTGTGTGTGTAGTTTTGTCCCTCTACAGGTCTTCAGCTGTTCCTGTGGGCCTGTGTCTTGAGTTCACCAGGCAGGTCACTTGCAGCAAAGTTGGTCTTACCTGTGGGTCCCGAGGCTCAGTTCGTTCATGGGTGCTGCCCACGGGATCTCTGCAGTGGCAGCAACCAGGGAAGATCTCGCTGCCTCTTCCGGGAGCCTCCGAAAACCAGGGTTCCAGATGGCCTCCGTGTTTTCCTGAATCAGCAATGTGTGTGAGAGCAGTCTCTTCTGGTTTCATGAGGCGTGTCTGCCTCTCTGAAGGTTTAGCTCTCCTTCCCACGGGATTTGGGTGCAGAGAACTGTTTATCCGGTCTGTTTCCTTCAGGTTCCGGCGGTGTCTCAGGCAGGGCTCCTGCCTCACCTGGGCCCTCTCCCACGGGAGCCCAGAGGCCTTATACAGTTTTCTCTTGGGCCAGGGATGTGGGCAGGGGTGGGCAGTGTTGGTGGTCTCTTCTGCTCTGCAGCCTCAGGAGTGCCCACCTGACCAGGCGGTAAGGTATCTCTCCCACGGGTTCTGGGAGCAGAGAGCTGCTCGGGATTTTTTTTTCTTTTACTTTTTCCAGATCTAAACCTTTTATAACATATTTGATAAGTATCTATTGCTTGGTATGTAAATACTGATAGGTTCCTGGAAGATTGCTTAGTATAACCTTATGCATTTCCTTGTCGGAATGAGCACTTGGCTCAGAAAATTCCTGAGGAGAAAAAATGCAGTCTGTAGTACTAGCTCATGCATTTCCTTTGCTGCTTGTTTCTGCTTGGTCCTTCTTCGTAGGCTCCGTCTTTCAATATTTTTTAAAATATTTTCTTTTAACCTTCCTTAAGGGTATGTGTGCTAACTGTAAACACTTTTAAGTTTCTTTTATATGAAAATCTCTCTCTCTCTCCTTCATTTCTAAATAGAACATCAGAACATTTCTTACTTCATTTGAAAAATGTTCTGTTGCTTCTCTCTGACTTTCATTATTTCAGATGAAGCCACTCAAACTTTTCTCCATGTGAGAGAAATTTGTCATTTCCTTTTGTTGGCTTTCAGCAACTTTATTTACTTTAACCAGAAATTTCATTGTAATGACCATAGCCGTAAATTTCTTTATCTTTAGCTATGTGGATTCTCCTCAGCGTCCTGTATCTAAGGATCTATGTATTTAATCAAATGTGAGAAGACATTTCCTTGAATCAACGATCTTGTGCTGGATGTTAAAATAAGTAAATAAATTAAACAAGTAATGTTCACCAGGGTAAAAACATGGCCATTTGAGTTGTGACGCAGGTTCCATTTATTTCAACTCATGAGGATAACCACACATTTACAGCACTGAGTTTCTCATTCACAACACGCTCCTTGTTTTTTAGGTTCTATCTAATCTTGAGTTGTGTTGCTTGGAGGACTTAATACCGGAATTTGTTAGGGAGGTTACATTAATATGGAACAATAGATATACACACATCTTTTATTGTCATGACACAGCCTGGCTTCTCTTTTCACACTTTTTTTCTTCAACCCAATATGTTTTTACAAGCTGGGTTATTAAGAATAAGAAAACAATTGTTTCTTATATAAATTTAAGAAAAGGTGGATGCACTTGACTCAGGTCACTAGGCTTGGCAGCATATTAGATGGCGCGTCAGGGAAAGACACATAGGGCCAAGCCTAACGACCTGAGTTTTACACCCCCAAATCCACATAGTGCAAAGAGGGAACTAACGCTCCAGCAAGTGGTCTTCTGCTCCCCAGCACCCTTCCCCCCAGTCACACAAACACATTAATTTTTAAATTAAAACTAGAACAAGAAATATGAAGAATATAGGGACTGTCTCATCAGCAGTTCAGTTGGTCGCGTGAAGCAATGTCATCACCTCTCTCAGGTGCTCCACCCTGTCCCCGAGTCTGAATGGTGACTGATGGCCAGCACACCAGGCCGGGCTGCTTGAAACCTGTCATATTCAGTGTGAATCCCATTGAAGATTGGGCCACAGATTTGATCTGAGAAGGCAACTTTCCCCATTTTGTTGTGCTTGTCATGCTACTCCCGCCCCCCGAGTCCCTGTAAATGATTCCACCCACATTTAGCAATTGCTCTGGCCAGATGTCGGATTGTTATAGTTTTTGAACTACAACATTTGTACCAATAGTAATTAGGTAGTTGTGTTGGAATCAGTCATGTGGTTAAATAGAAAGTAGGCTGTTTGGGCCGCATGGGTCTTTTGAATGTCAATATCTTCTGATTCAAATTCTCAAGTAATTTACCTATCTTTTGCTATTGTTGGTCCATTTCTGCTACAGTCCCTCTCATATAACCCTGTCCCATGTAAGGTGATGGGGAGGAAACATGATGCTCTGATGTGCTTTAGTAAAACACTAAGAATTGAAAGATGATTGTGCTTGCAAGTAAGATTTTTAAAAATGTTTTAAAAAATTATATTTTTGTTACTATATTTCCTCCTTTCTGTATCATAAATGCTTACTACAAAATTATATACTAAACATACTTTTATGAAGAAGAAAGGATTTTAGTGGTAAAATTGTTCTAATATACCGGGAAACCACACCCCTATTTAGAACCATTAAACAAATTGAAAATGTGTCTTTATTGGAAATCAAAACTCAAGCATTTAATAGCCACAGGCATCTCCCAGAGAGAGGTGCATTTTATTTCAATGGTGACCACAAATGTGGACAGAAATCGCTCTGATTTATTGTGAGTAAGATAGAAATTTCTGATTACTATCCTGTCTCCGCATGAAACCAATCTCCTTAGAAAGACCATTTGAATCTGGGAAATAGAGGGCAAATGTAAATACGAGTGGAGGTTAAAACTGTCGCTGTGAGTATGAAGTCATAAATTATGCAGCCTCAAAATTCATTATGTTGTTTTTGTCACCAATCTCCTGAGCTGTATTATAAAAAAAAAATTTAAAGAAAATGAGATTTAAAACACTGAAAGTTTTCCTAAAAGAAAATTGGGTTTATTGTAGCATTTCCTAAGGAGATTGCCTCATTGTGAAATTTACTTTTTACACAAGGCATTTTAGATGGTTATAGAAAAATAATAATAAAAGAAAAAAACACTTGCTGTTTTTTTTTTAATGTTTTCTTTAGATTGTAACTTGGTTCACTTTCAAAGGACATATCATTTTCCTTCCAATTATCAGAAATTATTCTCATCGTGGGATGGAAACAACCTAATGAATGTAGAACATAGTGTTATTTTAAAAAAGTTTTAAATCCTGGGTCTGTTCTTAGAAGTGTTAGCTGATACAGTTCTTAAGGTGTATTTTTATTTGCATCCAATGCATCTGTAGCCACAATATTATTAATGCGGTTTATGCATTCACTCATTCATCTATGAAGTCTCATCTGCACACTCCATAGAGAAAGCCAGTTCTGTGCCTGTGATCAGCGGCAAGTTCTTTGAAAGCTAAGAGTTTCAGTTTTCCCATCTGAAGACAGAGAGTTATGATTCTTCCACTTCAGACTAGCAGACTTTTGTAAAAGCAAGTCTGTTTTGAGTTTGAACTTTAAAACTTCAGAAAAGAAACACTGTCAAAAACCAGTATGATAACCATGAGCAGCAAAATACGCAGCAGTGCATGGTGATCCACACCGGTAAACCACGTGTTTCCTGAACTTCAAGCCCATCCTGGGAGACAGAGTAGTCCTAACCCATCCTGGGCTACTGAGTGAGAATTCGACCTCTCCCCACAAGGCACAACCATACAAAGAATAATTTACCAGATTTTATTGCCTATTATCAATATGAACATTTATTTAGACTCAGTTTTCTTTTTGTTTGTTTTGTTATTGTTGTTGGAGTAGCATTGATTGTGTGTGTGTGTGTGTGTGTGTGTGTGTGTGTTTGTGTTTGGGTGTATGTGTTATCCTCACAGAAACAATTTAAAGACTTGTGAGCCATGCTATTACCTAGCTATATCATTTTATGTTATACATCACAAGGAGTAATCTATATGCATAAAACTCTCACTCATCATTTGACAATTCCAATAGGAAGCAGAAGGGTAATTCCTTCAATCTCAATGACTGCATCCCTATGAGAATAGCAGGCTAAACATCCCTTGGGTGTAAACCAGAACAAACAAGCCTATGATTTCTTCTCTTAATCTAGACAGAACTATCTGACTAAAACTCAACAGACCCAGGAGAGTTTCTCATACTCACACAAGCCCAGAGGTTCTGCCAGTTCACCAAAAACGATCACTCAGGCACCCAGACCAATTGACACTTCAAGAAGTGTGACCTCGATTTGACTTCTGGATTCATCTCTGTCTCCAGTTTGTACTCACAGCCACAGCTAACATTGAATATGGATAAAATTCTTTTTACAATATTAACACAAACCTCCATAAAAAGCTTTCTATTTGTATTCTCGTATTGCCCATAGCAACAGATCCGTCATTCAAAAATAAAAGTAAAAATTTGCAAGCCATGCTGAAAAGCGAGGAGAACGTTCTAGAGAAATAACACAAGTATGAGAATAGGTCATCCTTGCTGCAAACATTGCTCTCTGAAAAGAGAAAGCAATTTTTCCAAATTTCTCACAAGTCACGCTGAACCAAGAAGTAGAATAATTAGATGGCCAAATGATCAAGATTTTATTTAGGAAACTGGATGAGAGATGGCATATTCCTTATAGAAACACACGAAATAGTGATCTTGCTGGTCAAAACATGTGATTGCTAGGTTTAGAAGATGAAATAAACAACTGAGATGAATTTGAATTCCAAATAAACAATCACTTTAAGATGAAGGGGCTTGAGACCCCAAATGAACAACAATGCCAACCAACCAGAGCTTCCAGGGACTAAGCCACTACCCAAAGACTATACATGGACTGACCCTGGGCTCCAACTGCATAGGTAGCAATGAACAGCCTAGTAAGAGCACCAGTGGAAGGGGAAGCCCTGGGTCCTGCTAAGACTGAACCCCAAGTGAATATGATTGTTGGGGGGAGAGTAGTAATGGGGGGGAGGATGGGGAGGGGAACACCCACAGAGAAGGGAAGGGGGAGGGGTTAGGGGGATGTTGGCCCGGAAACTGGGAAGGGGAATAACAATCAAAATGCAAATAAGAAATAGCCAATTTAATAAAGATGGAAAAAAATAAATTAAAAAAAGGTAAGTAGTTACTAAATACTCCCTGTGATTAGGATTATATTAATACTAAAATAATATACATTGGCTATTTGAGTCTAAAATTTAACTGAACATATTTATTTTTCATCTGGAGACCACAAAAAAGTATGTTTGGAAGTTCTAGAACACACACACACACAAACACACATACACCTACAAATATAAGTCCACTTTTACAAACAGCATTCAAGTATCCATTTGAGGCAGGACAGTTACTTTCTTTGATGTGCTCTTTTCTCAATCAAAAGTAAAGAATTTAGTGATTTTCTCAAATGTCAAATGAAAATTATGCCAGTTAGTCTTTGATGTCAACTTGTATGAATTTGAATTCACCTAGGATGTGTGTTTTTATTTCTGGGAGTGTTATTGAAGTCATATCTGGAGAGGTTCATCTGATGACTAAATATTCAACCTGGATCTGAAGGCGATTCTTCCACAGACTGTGATACCAGGCTGAATAGAAGTGAGGAAGTATGAAATCAACTGAGTACCAGAATTCATGGCTCCCTGCTTCTGGATTGGAGACAGTTTGATCATCTGCTGTCCCTTTGTGATTCCATGAATCTTCAAACTGTGAGCCACACTTTCCATCTTCATTGCTTTTATGATAACTTCTTCATAGCAAAAAGAAAAAAAAGACAGGTTCATGACAATGAGATATACTTCCTGTTGCTTTTAGAGACTCCAATATCATTGATTATATATTCATTTTAAGATTACCAAAATATGAGGCTATATTCAAAACATGAAGAGTAATTTACACTCTATTCTATAACCAAAACCACAAACCCAAAGAAAAGAAAGAAATCATTAAAAATGACTGTATTGAAGAGATAGACAACAAATAAACGGGAAGAGTGGGTGCTGATGTTTTTAACTTTAAGGAGGGAAAAACGGCAAACACGGTAAAGCAATGAAACAATGGGTTGACAAATTAATAATAGGCTATTTAAAACTAGTAATAAATCATATTGATGAAATGAAAAACTTAACGGTGTGCTACATACACCAAACACGACCTGTGTGCAATGCTCCCATTTTGAAAAAGAATGATGACAAGAAGTGCATCATATTTATAAATTGAAATGCTATTAAAAGAAATGCCATGTAGAAAATGTGTTGAATAGAGATTAACCGGGAGAATAAGGAGCATATAATAGAAAGTGTTTGCTTCTTATGATGTCCTTCTTTAAGTACTAGACTAATTTTTAAACATACATGGATATTATATGGTTTTCTATAAAAATGTTTTACATAACAAGAAGTTTTGTTTGCAACTTCAGTGCAACCTTATTGAAAAAAATAGAAATAAAGAAAACTTACATAGAGCAGAATTATTCTGACCTTAATACATATTTGAAAGGCTAAAATTAAAATGTTATAGAAAATATATGATGTTTAAGAAAAATATCTCAGTTTCTGTTGTTATGTCTCCCTTTTCCTCTCTGATTTCTTTGATTTGGATAATGACTTTGTGCCCTTTACTTAGGTTGGATAAGGACTTATCTATCTTGTTGATTTTCTTGAAGAAATAACTCTTGGTTTCCTGGATTCTTTGTATTGTTCTAATTGATTCTAATTGGTTTATTTCAGTCATGAGTTTGGCTATTTTCTACAGTCTACTCCTTTGGGGTGTGTTTTCTTCTTTTTGTTCTAAAGGTTTCAGCTGTGCTGTAAAGTTGTTAGTAAACTGTAACCTAAAGATTAGGAAAAAATCTTCACTCACCCTACATCTGAGAGAAGGCTAACATCCAAAATATGTAAAAAAAAAAACCTCAAAAATTTAAACTAAAAAAAAAAATAAAGCCCACATAACCCAACTAAAAAAAATGAAATACAGAGCTAAGCGGAGAATTTTCAAGAGTAATCTCAAATAGGAAAAAAGTACTTAAAGACATATTCAACTCCTTTAGTCATCATGGCTAAATCAAATCTACTCTGAGATTCCACCTTACACCAATCAGAATGGCTGAGAACAAAACCTCAAATGACAGCACTTGCTGGCAATGACGTAGAGAAAGAATAACACTCTTCTCGTCCTGATGGGATTGCAAACAGGTACAACCACTGTGGAGATTAATCTTGTGGGTTCTCAGATAATTGGAAATAGTTCTACCTGAAGACCCAGCTATACCATTCCTCATACACCCAAAAGATGCTCCACCATACCACAAGATCATGTGCTCCACTGTGCTCATAGCACCCTTACTTATAATAGCCAGAAACTAAAGGTAACCCAGATGTCCCTCAATGGAAAATGGATACAGAAAATGTGGTTCATTTACACAATGTAATACTATGAAAAAAAAATTAGGGCATCATGATTTTGTAGGCTAATGGATGGAAATAGAATATATCATCTGGAGTAAGGCAACCCAGACCCAAAAGGACACGCATGGTAGTCATGAATAAGTATATTAAACAAAAAGTTTAGCTACCTATGATATAACCCACAGACTGTAATAAACTTAACAAGGAGGAAAGCCAAACTGAGGATGTTTCAACTCCACTTAGAAGGGTGAACAAAATAATCATTGGAGACAGAGAGAGGGAGAAAACCCGTGTGGGAGAGAGGAGCAGGGTGGGAAAAGAAAAGGGAAGCAGGCTTAGGTATGGTGGGAGAGAGGAAAGAATCCCAGAGGGGTCAGGAGAATGAATAGAAACATGCAGCTGAGAGGGCTGGAGGGCAGGGGACCTTCTATAAAGTCTCAGAGAACTGGAATGTCAGAGGCGCTCAGGACTCAATGAGGATGACTTTAGCCAAAATTTTCAACAGTGGGGAGATGGAACCTAAAGGGATTACCTCCAATACATAGACAGGGTCCCCAGAGGAGGGATGGGATCACTAATCTACCTTTAAAATTTTTGACACAGAATTGCTCCTGACTAAAAGAAATACAAGACAAAATTGGAGCAGAGATTAAAGAAGAATCAATCCAGTGACTGGCCCAACTTGGTATTTATCGGATGTGCAGGCACCAAACGCTGAAACCTGTTACTGATACCGTGTTGTGCTCGCAGACAGGAACCTAGCATCGCTGTCCTCCAGGAAACTCTACCAGTAACTGACTGAGGCAGATGCATGTATTCAGCCAACCATTGGACTGAGGTTGGGGAGCCCTATGGAAGAGTTAGAGGAAGAGCTGAAGGAGCTGAAGGGGCTGGTAACCCCATAAGAAGAAAAGCAGTATCAATTAACCTGGACCCCAGGGAGCTCCCAAGAGACTAAGCTACCAGCCAAAAGGCATACATGGACTGGTCTGTGGCCTCTAGCACATATGTAGCAGAGGACTGCCTTGTCTGTCCTCAGTGGGAGAAGATGATTCTAGTTCTATAGAAACTTGATACTCCATGGAAAGGGGGTGCTGGGTGTTTAGGGGTTGGGTAACCCTTCCAGAGGCAAAAGGGAGTAGGAATGGAGTAAGAACTCTTGGAGGGAGGCCTAGGAAGTGGGGCAACATTTGAAATGTAAATAAGTGAAACAATAAAAAGAAAAGAAAAAAATGTCTCCTATACCCAACCAAATATAATGGTAATCTAATTCTTTTAGCTATGTGAATACATTTTATATACTTAAATGTGTTAAGGAAAAATACAAATATATGTTACATACAGCACTGTCAAAAATTTGAACCATGTTAGATCTTAGATCTGTTACTCATTACAGATAGATTTTAGATAGATAGATAGATAGATAGATAGATAGACAGACAGACAGACAGATAAATAGACACACTGTTTTATGTATTAAATATTTCAAAGTGACCTCATGCTAAAGAACTGGTCATCATTTTCTTGTTTATATTTGTCAAGTAACATCTGATTTGACCTGGACATATGGAATATGGCATTATTACACTCTATTCTGCAAAAATGTTCTCTAGCAAGTTGACTTAGTGTTTTGTACATTTTGCAAGTCAATATACACAGATTCATAATGCAAATTCTGAACCACTCTATCCAGGTTGTGAAAATGTTATTCAGTTTCCTGACTTTTGTTTTTGATGTGGAGTGTAATGCGGTTCTAGCCAGCCTTGAAGTCACAGTGTAGTTGAGAATGACCATGAAGTTCTGATCCTCTTGCTTCCATTTCTCAAGATATGGGGTAATAAACTTGTGTCAACATGCCAGGTTTCATGAAGGGCTTGGGACTTCTATGTAAACTCTCTTCCAGTGAAAATGCCTCTTTAGTTCGTCAGTTTTCTTTTTTTCTTCATCTTGTTTTTTATTGGATATTTTATGTATTTCCATTTCAAATGTTATCCTCTTTCCCAGTTCCCCTTCTCCCATCTCCCCTGCACCTGCTTCTGTGAGGATGCTCCCCCTCCCACCCATCCCCTCCCACCTCATTGCCCTGGCATTCCCCTACACTGGGGAATCGAGCCTTCACAGAACCAAGGGCTTCTCCTTCTATTGATGCCAGACAATGCCATCCTCTCCTACATATGTGGCTGGATCTATGGGTCCCTCCATGTGTTCTCTTTGGTTGATGGTTTAGTCCCTAGGAGCTCTGGGGGGTGGTGTGGCTGGTTGGTTGATATTGTTGTTCTTCCTATGGGGTTGCAAACCCCTTCAGCTCCTTCAGTCCTTTCTCTAACTCCTCCATTGGGGTCCCCATGTTCAGTCTGATGGTTAAGCTGCAAGCATCTTCATCTGTATCAGTGAAGCTTTGGCAGAGCCTCTCAGGAGACACCCATATCTGAATCCTGTCAGCAAGTGCTTCTTAGCATCAGCAATAGTGACTGAATTTGGTGGCTGCACACAGGATGGATCCCCAGGGGTGGGAGTCTCTGGTTGCCCTTTCCTTCAGACTCTGTTGCACTCTTTGTTCCTATATTTTCTTTAGGCAGGAGCAATTCTGGGTTACATTTTTGAGATGGGTGAGTGGCTCCATCTGCCAACCGGGGCCTTGTCTAACCTCTGGATGTGCTCTCTACAGGTTCTCCCTCCCCTTTGTTGGTCATTTCAGCTAATCTCATTAATGTTGGGTCCTGGTGTCTCCTGCATCTGGGACTTGCTGGTGGCTACCACCAGTTCCCCATCCTCTATTGCTACACACCTCTCTTCAAATTCCTGATTGTCTGTCTATCATTCATGTTTCCTCCCTACCTGCCTCTGCCCTCTCTTTTCCCCCTTCCTTCTCCTCACTTCCTCCCAAGTCCCTCCCACTCGCTACCTCCCTTATGTATTCTGTTCCCCCCTTTAAGAAGGACTTAAGCATCTACACGTTAGATGACCTGTGCTGCTCCGGGTCAGAGACCATGTGGATGTCAGTGGCCTGTGTTCCTACAAGAGGCCATCTTGATATCTGTCATCCATGCTGCCATGAAGGGCCATATTGTTATGGATATCCATGGCTGGTGCCACCACCAAAATCCAACTAAATGTCCGTAGTCTGGGCTGTCCTGGGGAATGTGAGGGTGTATGTTGTTGTGTGTGGCCTATGCTGCCACCTGAGATCATGTTGAGGCCTGGGACGGTGCTGTCGCCAGGAACCATTTGGAAGTCAATGGTATATGCTGGTGATGACTGTAAAGGTGAAGGAAACCTTCTTTTGCACTGTTATTGATGACTGCAGACTTGCCCTTGAGAAAGAAGAGACACAGAAAGATTCTATATTAACCTTTTTCTCTGACGCAACCCCATGCACCCCCCCCCAAAAAAAACCAGTCAGGTTATGAAACCGTTGAAGAGAACTCTGTGATAGAGAAACTGAAGTTAGGTCTTCACAGTTGTGATCTTCTGGCAGGGTTGTGGGTGAGGAAAAACTCAGTTTTCCCTAAGTGGCCTCCACTGGGAATTTACCATACTTCAGTGAGTATAAGGGCAACACAAATTTAAGTTGTAGGATTTTCTTCTTTCGTTTTGGAGGAGTTCACAAGCATGGGTTGTGGACCTGAGAGTACTGAGAGGTGAAGGCAATCAGGGTGCATTATGTGAAAATTCCAGATAATCAATAACAATATTACATTAATAAACATAATTAAAGGTAATATCATGCTGGAAAATGTACACAAGAAAAAATAAGATTTGTGTCTATTGTTGTAACAAACACCAGCACCAAAAATGACATGGGAAAGAAAGGGTTTATGTAGCTTACACTTGTATACCATAGTCCACCACTGAGGGAAGGCAGGTCCCAGCATGGCAAGAACCTGGAAGCTGGAAGGAAGGAGAAGCCATGGAGAAACAGTGCTTACTGGCTTCCCCCCATAGCTTAGTCAGATCTCTTTCTTGTACCATTCAGAACACTTGCCTAGCAATAGCACCACGTACAGTGAGATATCTCAGACCCTCAACCAACCAATCATTAACCAAGGCAATATCGCACTAGGTTGCCTGCAGGTCAACCTAGTTTTTACAATTAGAAGTGTTTCTTCCAAGATATGTCCGGGCTGGTGCCAAGTTGGAAAGAAAAACTAACCAGCACAGATGAGAAAGGTAAGTTCTTGATCGTTGATTACTGATTACTTTTTAAAAGTGGACGGCTATGTCTCCCTGTCCAAAGCTGAGAGAACATTGCAGAAGAAGGGATGCAGATAATATATGAAGCAGAGGATGGGAGAGATTCACGCAGTAATGCGTTTTCTGGACACAGAGTCATTGCACTCAGGAACTCAGTGCTGCTGTGGCTGAATGCACGCAACCTGTACACTACGTCTGTCAACATTGCGTCACAAGAGAGGGGGAGTCCACAAGGTCCCATTTTGCAATTAAGAGTTGTTTGGGGAGTCAACTGAGGAAACTCAGTGATCTAGCACTCATAAATTGCCCTTACTCCAGAAAATAACCTCCCACCCACACTGCAGAAAGCTATCCAGTTGAACAGTGGATCACATACATGAGAGGAAAGTCTGGAGCAGGGCTTTTGGAAAACAAGAGATCCATGGGAAAGAGAAGGTGTTTAGGGAGGATAAAGAGAGTTCAAAACCACTAAAGTTCATTATATAAATGTTTCCCAGTAACACTGTAAAGAATTCAAACATGGGAGTTTCTTCCTCTCCTGTTCCAAGGTAGGTAGGAAGAAGTATGTATCCTACTGACCAAAACTTAATGCTCAGCCCACCATTTAACACTTTGTAGCCACTGAACACTGATCGCTTTCTTTTGTCTTGAGTTCATATTATACATACCACACTAAGATTTCTAGGTTGTTTCCACACTTAATTTAATTGTATGAGTTTATATTTCAAATAACTGATTTTTTTCTGAACTAATACTAACTGACATAATGAATCCCATTAATAACAATATTAATTTGGTATTGAGTGATGTGAATAACTTAATTTCAGAATTCATGAAATATTTAAGTAATGTGTTAGTTTTAAAACCATTGTACAGTTTGAAGCTTTCAATCTTTTATTTTTTTCTATTCGAAGCCTCTGAATTAAACAACATATAAATTTAACATGATGCACCTTTAATTTCCATGCAGAAACAAACAACTTTCAATATATTCTGTGATAGAGATTTAGTTTAATATGCCTTCTTGTTTGAGTGGGAAAAAAATCCCACTAGCTGCAATACCTAAATCTTTCAAGAAATATTTTTCCACGAGTATTTATAGTGAAATGAAAGAGTATTACTGCCCAAAGTAGCTTCCTTTCGGTTTATGAGTAATAATAAATCAATCATTAAAATGGAAAGTACGTAGGAATAAAATCAAGAGACAAGAGCTGTGAAGAACTGTGACACTGTTTCAAGTCAGTTGTGGAATAATCCTCTAAAGCCCAACACTTATTGTTTATGCCATTCATGCTTTTTACAGCCTTGTTTTGAGCCTCTCTAATTATGCCAAAGTTGAATTACAATTAATATGTAAATAGAAACATAAAACCAGGTTTATCCCATGTAGCTATCTGTTCCCGCAAATATCCTTCACAGCACTCCCTTTGGAAGGGCCTTGGGCTGCTTAGGCCTCCCAGGTTTCTTTTCTTTCTGGCTTTAGAAATCTGATTGCTACTTTGTGCTTCTCCTCTCACCTGTGTGTAAAGCTTTAACATCTGGAGAAACAAGGCTTCCGTGTGGCTTTCCTATTCTCTTGACTCAGTGGCCTTAAATACTCTCACATAAGAATGAAGTTTAAATATTATTTTGCTGTTGTCTTTGCTTTTCATAATTACAGTTACAAAGTTAATTACCTTAGGAAGAACATGGGTGAGACCCGGGTTCTAAGGCTTTAAATGCCATTTACAGACCATGCATGAGTTACACAGTGAAGGGCATAGGAACTGGTTAATGTGCTCAATACTGTATTTAATTCTTTGCTTTTCTGATCACTTTCTTAATTTGGAAATATTTGATCTAAAATACCGCTTTCTGGTTTTGGCATTATAAGAGTATCCTAAATAGAATTGCCTGAGAATTTATGTTTTCAGTTAAAAGACAGAAACTTCATAGAATGTGTGGTATTTGAAATTGCAAGCAATAGAAAGTAAATGAACTAGCTCTTTTCTGGAAGCATAGCAAGACTTCAAGTCTTTGTCAGAACACACTATGTGGCAGGCATTTTGGCCAGTTTTCCGATAGCTACAGTAGTCAGTATACTGACTAGTTATCAGTATTATGTTGCCTTGGAAAGATTTATTTTGACTATTGGTTTCAGAACCTTAGGTCCATGATCACAAAGCTTCATTGCTCTCAAAAGGTTGTGGGAAAATCACAATTAAGTTCCTTCCCACAAAGCAATGAGGTCCAGAATAAAGTCAGTGTCCAATATCTCATTCAAGGATGCCCATTTCTCCCCCTTCCTTCCTAAACGTCTTCCTTCTGAAGGCTAAAGTAAGTCCCAACAGTCATGATATAAATCCACAGTCTTTGAAGTACATTTCTGGTCTAAATCATAACAGCACATTTTCTTAAGATAAGTCAATTGTGATGCCCAATGACACGATTCAATCTCAGAGCCAGGTAGAAATGAGTCATGAGCAGATAACGGTTATTGGGAGTTGTTTTGCAGGGTGTAGGCACTACAAATATGAGAAAGTGTCCTTCACCTCCTAAAGAAGGTGACAAACTACAGGGTTCATTGGCCACACAAGGCCAGAGAACAAATAAAAACACAAAGAGCAGAAACACTCATGGCAATTGGGATGCTCTGTTCCAGTCTCTACGCATTCCAATTTGTCTTTAATTTCCCCAGAAGTTATTTGAGCTATACCACTCTACTTACTGACAATTCTCTATTTAAATTTCTCTTAATCAATGGAAAACAAGATTCAACTGAGAAAAGTGACTGAGTTGATCATCTATTTAGGAATAAAAACTGGAGCCATTAGGTGTTTCCTGCAGACCTAAACCACTTGTCTTTTCAAGTGACTAGAATGTGAAACTTAACAAATAGACTTCAGAAACAAAAGAGAATGTCACTAGGCAGGGTCTTGTTTTGTGTGTTTAAAAGAAGTGCATTTTCTAGAACATAAAAAAAGCAATGGTTATTTGATATAAAAACCATAGATCTTGAGTTAAGAGCACAGGATATACTAGTTTCCCGCACAATTTTCACTTGTCTTTGGGAAAAACATACTATACTGCTATGATTCGAGAAACTACATTATCCCAGCCCGTTTTACAAAATAGGCTGATTCTGTGAGATATAAGGAGAAACTGAATGTTCTTTCAATAGAGCTAAATGAACATCTACTCTTATTGAAATATACAATCCGTCTCCCTCTCCTGACTTTCTCTTTGTGTGTTTGTCTTTCTTTCTGTCTCTTTTTCTGTGTCTGTTTCTGTGTACCTCTGTTTCTATTTCTCACATTTCCTCTCTCTGTCTCTCTAAATCTCTGTCCCCTGACTCTCTCCATCCTCATTGTTTCTCTTTCTATATTTTTATTTGTTTTTGACATAGGAAGTCAAGTTTGATGAATGGATCTCCAGCAATCATTTTTTAGGCTATAAAGAAGAGACCACAACAATCACAGATACATTTTTTTTACAAAGTTTTCAATTCTCCAGTCTGGTATTTAAATCATACATGTTATTCAGTGTAATTAAATTCAGGTGCTATTTTAAATTCTAAAACAAGGAAGGCCCAGCCAACTGCACTCAAAGATTGTCTTTGGTCACCAAGAGCATTCTATGTATATGTGTTTATACGTATTTAAAAAGGAAAAAGTAAATATGGTTGATCGATATTATCGTCAAGAGAACAACACACAACTCCTCTTAATTCCCTTTCCTCCAAAGACAATAGATCACACTAATAGAAAGAATTGATGAACTATTTCCTGTACTAATGAAGAAGATTTCCAGGAAAGCTGGGTGACCAAAGGAAGAGCAAAAATGGAAAAGGAAAGTTGGTACAAAAGGCAAACATAAAAAGTAATAAGCCACCTGCTAAGGGACTGACACTGTTAGATGCTGACACCGTTATAGTTCTAAAGCTAAAATGACAGAAATTTTGAGTCTTGAAGTATTTATCCTGATCCACTTGGGGTTGAGCTTTGTGCAAAGTGATAAATGTAGATATATTTTCACTTTTCTACATACAGACTGTCAGTTAGACCAGCACCATTTATTGAAGATCCTATCTTTTTCCCATTGTACATTTTGGCTTCCTTGTCAAAGATCAAGTGTCCATAGGTGTATGGGTTTATTTCTGGGTTTTCAGTTCTATTCCATTGATAGACCTTTCTGCTCCTGTACAAATACCATGCTTTTTATTACTATTGCTTTGTAGTACAGCTTGAGGTCAGAGATAGTGATTCCCCAGAAGTTCTTTTATGGTTAAAAATTGTTCTTGCTATCCTGTTTTTTGTGCATATGAAATTGAGAGTTGCTCTTTCCATCCGTGAAGAATTGTGTTAAAATTTTGATGAGGATTGCAATGAATATGCAGATTGCTTTCGGTAGGGTGGCCATTTTTTTTACTATGTTATTACTACCAATCCATGATCATGGAAAATCTTTCCATCTTCTGAAGTCTTCTTTGATTTCATTCTTGAGAGATTTGAAGTTCTCATCATAGAGATCTTTCACTTCTTTGGTTAGAGTCACACCCAGATATTTTACATTAGTTGTGATTATTGTGGTCCACAACATCAAACCAGATACACTGAATCTAATAGAAGAGACATTGGGAAAGAGCCTCAAGCTCGCTGGTACAGGAGGAAATTTTCTAAACAGAACGCCAATGACTCAGGCTCTATGATAAAGAATTGGTAAATGGTATCACATGAATTAGAAAAGCTTCTGTAAGGCAAAAGAAATCGTCAATAGGACAATTCAGTAACCTAGAGATTGGGTAAAACATCTTCACTAACCCCTTATCAGATCATATAGAGAGTTACTATCCCAAATATATAAAGAAATAAAGAAGCTAACATTCGAAAAACACCAAATAACCCAACTTAAAAAATGGGCTAGAGAACTAAGCAGAGAGATCACAGCAGAGGACTCTCCAATGTCTGAGAAGCACTTAAAGAAGTGCCTCAAGTCCTTAGTCATCAGGGAGATGCAAATCACAATGACCCCACGATTCCACCTTACAGCAAAGAAAATGGCTAAGATCAAAAACTCAAGTGAAAGAACATGCAGGCAAGTTTTTTCCTGTGGAGAAAAAGGAATGCTCCTTCATTGCTGATGGGATTGCAAACTTGTTCAACCACTCTGTTCATTAATCTATAGGTTCATCAGAAAATTGGAAATAGATCTACCTGAAGACTCAGCTATATTACTCTTGGGTATATACCTAAAACATGCTGCAGCATACCACAAGGGCACATGCACCACTATGTTCAGAGGGGTCTTGTTTGTGTTAGCCAGAAGCTGATAACAGCTGTGATGTCTGTCAAACAAAGAAAGGACATGGAATGCCACTCAGCTATTAAGAATGAGGACATCATCAGTTTTGGAGGCAAACAGATGGAACTGGAAAATATCATTCTGAGTGAGGTAACTCACACCCAAAAGGACAAACATGTATTTAATCTTTGAAGGTAAAAACATAAATGCCTTAGAAGACCAAAAAGATACCCATTACACTTGCTTTTAGAACCAATAATTTTTATCATATCCTGTAAATCTTATAATATAGGCATGCCTTACAGTCTTATAATTTTACAATTGGGTGTTTATGAATACCTTGTACACACAGCTAGTACTAAAGCACTTACAATATTAATCATCAGATGACTTTAAATACAGAAGTTATCGTCTATATTGTGTATAAATTGCTGTAGTTCAATTTTTAAGTATTGATACCGTCAAAATATATTGATTAAAAAAAAACTTGACCCCATGAAAATTATCTATTACAGTTTATTAAATCTGAATATCATCAGTTTTTCAAATTTTCAGCCATTCCAGTCTAACACAAAACCACCTCCATCCCCTGACACACATGCCCGTGGTTCTAAGTGAGGATGGCTTAATGCGTCTGTTTCAACAAAAGTATAAGTTCACAAATTTAAATTTCAGAATGGCATCTCAATGAGACGGCAGAACCAAAATCCTGGTAGGGACTGGCATGGAAACAGTGCAGCACTAGATTCATGCTCATCAGTATAGGTTGTGGCTTTGCTTACCTGCATGGTCTGTGGCTTTGCTTACCTGCATAGTCTGTGGCTTTGCTTAACTTCATGATCTGTGGCCTTGCTAACTTGCACAATTTATGGCTTCGCTTACCTATACAGTCTCTAAACACGAACACTGTTAAAATATTAACCATATAGACACAAATAAAGCACAGTATACCTGCATTTATTTTAATTATATATACAAATTCGAATCCCTTACTTTTTAAGAAGTGTAATTAAAAAAAATAAAAATCTTCCCTGTAATTGGAGCCATGGCTTAGTACAGAGAGTGATTGCCTAGCACATGCATTCAGGTTTCATTATTGCAAAACTGAAAAAAACATCATGGTTCAACTGGAATTTTATAATCTTTTCCCAAGAAGAGATTTAATAAATGACACTATTAATCATCTCAGTGCATAGCAGTCATGTGTTTCTTCCACCTTCCAAAGGTCCAGCAATAATAAGAGAGGATATAGCAACTAATTCATAGTTAATAATGCAGCCAGCTTTTTTCAGATATCATCACTAGTAAACTATGATTTAAATCCTTATTACTTTTACTTTTAATTGTGTGCATAGGAGTGTGCCTGTCTGGTACATGCGTGCCTGTAGGGAACAGAAATGGGCACCTTTTACCCTGCAGATACAATTAGAGGCTATTGTAAGCCAACTGACATTACTGCAAACTGAACTTGGGTCCTTTGCAAGAACAATGCATATTTGTATTTTCTGACGTGTTTTTCAACTCCACAGATATGCTCTTGATTAAGTTAATCTGACCAAAACCACAATAATGTTAAATACAGTGGATAGATGCAAGTTCCTGAAAATACTTCTCAGTTATACATATAACTGACTGTCAAATATACCATTCAGTTGGAGGTTTCTACAATTTTAACTGAACATCTCTGAAGTCTAGAAAGACAGGAATTAAATAGTTATTTTTGTACTGCTATACAGTTACTAAAACTAAACAACACGATGCAGGAAATCCCAATCTTCTCTGTAAGAGTAACTCACACTAGTGTCATTGTGCCTCTACACTTAACCTCAACGCAATTTTGTCATATCTTCATGCATCCACTCCTGTTTTGTTAACTCTGTTGTTTAAAATCTGGTGGGATGTCTAAGTCAATCGGTGGAGAACGTTACCCATAAAAAACCTTGAGAGATTCTAGAGACATAATTTATTTATACTATTTATGGTAATTTGATCACAAATTTGTAAAGTTTCATAATTTATATAAGAATAGTGGTTCATGCAGGTACATCTGGTGCAACCACAAGTCTCAGTCCTCTCTACAGCTCACTGTATCTATCCTCTTTCTGCAGTTATACTTCAGGCTGTGATTACAGACGTCACAAGGTACGGTCACTAGATTTCTCAAAATTTCCCAGAATGCCACTTGTATGATATTTCTCCTATTTATTTCTATCATTAGGGGTAAGGGAAATAAATTATATATCTTAGGTTATGAAATTGTCTTGAATAGTAGCCAAAAATACATTTTCTCCTTTATCATGGGTAAGAGTATATCAGTATTATTACAGCTTACTGTTATAGAGAAAATATGTACTACTACGTGTATAAACCGGCATTATTCTCTGTTTTGTTTAATATATCCATAGATAATTATTATCTCCATAAAATGAAGTTGTGTTCTTATGTTAAAATTTTCACTGACAGTAAGTAAAACTTGTACTAGGAAGATAATAGTGAAAAATACTGAAATAAACCAAAAACTAATCTTTGGAAGGTAATGTTAAATTCAATCACTCACGGTATTCTTATAATTACAACATAAGTATGCACGCTCATTGGTGGCGTATGGGTTGAACCGAATGTGTGAATGACACCGAGTACCTTGCAGCCATTATCAGTGCCCTAGATCTCATCACCTTCAGTTACCATGAGCAGGAAAGCTCCCTACACCTAGGATTATTTTGTTTCTATGAAAGAAGGAAACATAACAGCATTATGATTTATGGTTTCATGTGGTAGATTAGCAGGTTAACTGAAGCCTTCACAAGAGCTGGAAAGGCTATTGAGAAGTTAAGATTTCCTATACAAAACTCAAAAGCTTCTATTTAATCGGAAATTATAGTTATTCAACTTGACACTTATAAACATATGGAAATAGGAAAATGTCCTTGTTTATTCTCTTAGTTCTTGGTTTTGTATTATTTTATTTTTTGTTTTTACAGTCATTAAGCTCCTTAAATATGGGTCTAGAGTGATCACTGAGCAGTTAACAGCGATTGTTCTCTACCAAAGGAGCTGAAATGGGGTCCCAGCACCCACATCAGGAAGATCTCAACCATTTCCAAGGATCCAGTGCCATCTTTTGAACTCTGTAAGAACCTGTACTGAGAGAACATGAAGACACAGAAACATGCATACATACATATATATATATATATATATATATATATATATATATATATATATATATACCTTTTTAATATCAAAAACCTGTTTCTTTGATGCTGTTCATCTGTCACAGTCTAAGTTAAAATTGGTCCATTAGCCTGAAGAAACACATAAATCTAATCCAATTCTATATTGATTCTTTGTAGGATGATGTCACAGGTGAGGCAGGTACAGGATAGAAGGAGGCCTGTCATTGGAGGAGAAGGAAGGATGGGCGGGAGAGAAGTTTGAAGGAAGAGGAGGAGACTAAGTGAGAGAGGAGGAGACAGGAGGCAGAGGAGAGGGAGAGAAGCCATGGCAGGTGATGTTAAGATTCTGCTCTGTGTATTTACAGGTTGTTATCAATGTTCCTAATGGATGGATGGTACCGGGCTTTGTATGTTTAAGTAGGCAATTATATCTTACCAATTGGATCTAAGATTATTGTGTTGTGTGTTCTTTTATGTGAGGGTTTGAGTATAGGAAAGTGTGCGGCTGGGATGTGTTTCCGCCAAGATATCTAGCAGATATCTGGGCACCGTGGTGCGGACCTAGAGGATAAAGGACAACCATACTATTTATTATTTTTATATTTTTACAACAACAATTCTTTTGTATTATTATTATTTATTTTTATTTTCTTTGGAGCTGAGGCCGAACCCCAGGGCTTTGCTCTTGCTAAGCAAATGTGCTTTCCCACTGAGCTAAACCCCCAACCCCTCTACATTGATTCTTAAATCAGAATATTTCTATTTTTTTCCCTACTTTTGACACTGCTTATTTAGAAACAATGCATATGGATATCTATATAAATTCCCAATAAAGAACAAAATCAGTGAGCATATGGGGAAGATAAATAGGTGTGGGTATAAGATGTTTACCTCCATGATTAGTAAACAGTGGTTGCAGTGCTAAATAATTATTATTCAGAGTTAACATTATCCACTTACAATGATCACTAATTAGGTAATTTGGTAGTTGCAAAATATAAATTTGCCTTATAATATCAACTGTGCTTCTTAAAAGAAGAAATTTCAGCACGTCAAAAATTGTGAAGAAATAGTTTCATTAATTTTTAAATGCATAGTTCAATAAATGGAGGCAATCTCTCTCTATTGCAGAAACCCCTGTGTTTGCAAGCACACACAACTGTTTGTCTGTTTCTCTTGCTTTCTTTCTCTCTAAGCACTATGGATTTGGTTCAGCCATGGAGTCTTTGGATAGGATATGCAAAGCCTGGGTTGGATCCTGAGTACCGCTACCACAACAAAAAAAGTGAAAGGGAAGGAAAAATAAAAGTTGTATTGCAAAGACAATTTTATTTTATTTATGGTGCATAAAATTTAAAGGACTACCACATTAGAGCCAAGAAATTTAAATATTTAACACTAAAAAGTATTACTAAACAATAACACTGTCTAATGTTTCTAGATAATTTCTGGCCACGTTATTCACAAACATGGCTTCAGTAAATAGTCTGTCTGTAATTTTTTTATTTGGCTGGGCAGTAAAAGCTGCCTCCTGAGCAACTGCACTTCTATTCCAAGGCAATTAATGTGTCTCTTTGGAGGAATATAATATGCTAGTATATTACACTAGGAAAATTTATCTTACACTATCAAAATTTATCTTACGGTATATAATTATTTCAATTGTAGAAACATAAGTTCTTTATAGATCATGCTGAATTATTCTTTTGTTTTTCCATTTTTATCCACAGACACTGTAGCAACTCTTGCAATATCTCTTTGAAGAAATACATACAATAAAAGGTCAAGAATCCTTATATATCTGATGTTACCCCTAGGACTAAAAGAGGAAAATAGTTCAAAGGTAGGAAAGGAAACCCAGTGGAACGGAGCCTTCAAAATCCCCTTTCAATTTTCTTTAATCATGCTCTAGTCTAGAATTATATGCTATTTCAATAGAAAGTATGTACAATGAAACTAGCTGCCTGCAGTTTTGGTTTATTGATAAAACTGAGACACACACATTCAGTAACATAGATCTAAGGGCTTTTAAGTTCAATAAAAATCAACTTCATCATCAAAAAGGAAACTTGTAGCTGTTCATCTGTACAAGGTGGTATCCCAGTCATTGTTGGTTTTAAAAGAAACAGCAAACTATCACCCTCCAAACATCTCTCTCCTTTCTCCATTCCCCAAAAAACAGACAGACAAAGAGGCCATCTCAGTTTCTCAAGAAAGACAGAATCGATGGAATTCCATATGTATCAGAACACCTTTCCTGATATGAACTGTGTGTGTTTGGCAGCCTGGAAGTCTTACAAGTTTTAAATTATACGTTTGATAATTTTACATTTTAGAATTACAGAAGACACAGTATGGGCTCAATCCGTATTTGGCAAATAACATAAATTTTTGTTAAATTAAAAAGGAAACATAACCTACCTTTACTGTGACACTTCCTTATTTACTCACAAACATTATGTGTGGGAAGATGGGTGAGTGTGTGTATGTGTGTGTGTGTGTGTGTGTGTGTGTGTGTGTGTGTGTGTGTGTGAATGTGCATGCACTGGTGTGGTGGTCAGGGGGCACCTTTCAGAACACAGTTCTCTCCTTCTACCTTGTGGGTTCAGGGGATCAAACTGGTCATTAGACTTGGCAGCACACACATTTACCTGCTGAGCCATCTCTCAGGCTCCAGAATTCATTATTAGGTTTGACTTTATTCCTGTCTATTCCTCTCTCATGGTGGAAGCCCCTTGCCAGGCGCCTCATTTATCCCCTGACATTCATCTGAGTGCACCCACACCTGATTGGTTGCTTTTCACTCATGACCTCATCAGGTGCAAGCCCGAAATGGGCAAAGACCTGGCATGAAGGCACTCTTGCACATTTTAATAATAACTAATTAAGTTAATACTACACAGTTAATCTCCCCATAGGGAGCCGGAAATTCTTTATGAGTGACTAAAGGCTAGCGCCATCTTGACTGACCTGGCCTTCCCACGTCATCAGGCGCCCCGGTGGAAGCCAGCGCCATCTAGTGGTGGCGAATGTTATTGCGGCCCTCTACATCTCACCCTTTAATATATATATAATTTTATAGCAGTCATGATCACCCCATCGCGTGCAATGAGGAAACCTCAGCGATGTGCAGGGGCTGATCAAAGGAAATCACTGAGTCTCTCTCAATCCCAGTGCAAATGGACCCACAGATCCATGGGGTGCAAGAGCAGAGAACTCAGAATACAGAGAGAGACCCTCTCCTCCCAGTGCAAATGGACCCACAGGTCCCTGGGGTGCAGGAGCAGGGAACTCAGATACAGAGTAAATCCTGAGCAAGATAACCAAATTTCAGTGGAGGCCCTTTGTACAATGGCCACAAGTGCTTGAGTGAATAACGGCCTTGTCACATTACTGTTGAGATCTGAGTTTGCAAACCAACCATGGTATGAATACTGATCCACAGCATAGGGCTGCATCAAACAGAGCCACTCCCGATAAGTAGTGGGCACCTCATTTGGTCCTCCTCAGCTGTTGCCACCAAGGGCCATGGTCAAGCCACTCCTATAATGAAATTTAGAATTTCCAATTGTTAGTAACTACTCCAGAAAGTTCACCCATTGTACTTGTCTAACAATAGGGGAGGATAACTCAGACACTGCAGACACAATGTCTGTAGCAGTAATGGCTGCTACAATAGCAGCGAAAGTGTCAAGGTCTTTTCCAGGACAGTTCAGGATCAGTCATTTTTCTCTGGAACAACCAGCAGACAATGGAACCAATTTCTGAGATCTGTATGACCAGGACAGAGTTCTCCAGTCATTGTAGCTTTACACAGGTGGCTTTCTGTGAAGCTACAGTCTGTAAAATGGCAACACCAGTTACCAGTTAAGGCAGCAAGAGTCACCAGGGAAATGAAGGGACAGGGGTAACAGCTGGAATCAGCAAGCAGCAGTGTACAGAGTCTGAGCGTAGGCCACAGTGGGACGGGAACACACGCAGCGGGAACACTGACTGCAGCAACGGCAAGATTTCTGTGATGACAAAAGGTGAAGGGGGGATCTTCCGCCTTCCTTTCAGGGCAGAGGAATGACTCTAGGGACCCGAACCACGAGAGCTGAATCTTCATGTAACCAGGATCAGCAAGTCTCAGCAACCACCCAGGCAGCTGGCACACTCTTGTAGCATCCTGTAGAAAAAACACAAACATTCCCTCTTCCCCATATAAAATATCTGGACAGGATCATGTCAATATGTGGATCTCTCTATTTCACCTAGGCAGGAGTATGCCTAGTTGTAGGGTGCCATAAACTTTGGCATCCAAATTTTAAAATTGAAATAAAAGGAGTATTATTAGCATTCAGGGGTAACTCCCCCTTTTATTTATTAAAATTGTTAAAATATTGTTTATTAAGATAAGTCCTCGAGGATTAAATTGAGGACACTGAGCACTTGTATTTATAATTTGACTTGTATACCAAATTATTGTTTCCAGCATTATTGTTTTGGATATATAAAGAATGAGATTTTTTTACTAATTTTTCTTATGTAAGGCCTAATCTGTCTGGTATCTGTCCTCCCTAGTTAAGGAGTCTAGGCAATCCAGTTTGAGTTCTTAAATGTCCTATAAAGGAACAGTATTTAGTGCTCTTAACCACTAAGCCATCTCTCCAGCACCTCACAAACTTTATTTACCTAAACATAAGCATTAATTAGAAATGTCAAATCCTGTAAACAAGGTCCAGATTTAGCCTTATTTAGAAATCTGAGTTGGCAGGGTGAGGCTGGGCGTTGAAAGTAAGCAAATGGAGTCTTCCTCTTTTCGTGAGGGTGTGTTATCAACTCCATTATCATTTTCAAAGAGCTGGGTCTATGGTATTGTTTAGTTCTCTGAGCCAGAGCACTGAAAGGACAGTGAGTTGTCAGACAATTCACACTGAAATCATCACTCACTGATTTCAAGTAGAAAACCTGCCTCTAATAAAGCATTAAGTAATTGTAAAATTTGAGGGCTAGTAGTATCTAAAAAAGGAAAACTTTTTAATCAATTGTAAAACCACAAGCCACACCTTTGGCTATCAGTATATGAATTGAAAGCTTGATTTTTAACATTTAAAAACAGTGGCTACAGCACGTAATTTAATAGTTATATTGAAGCATTTTCTATGGGTTGCATGCACAAATTTACAGTAAATACAAAAGCATGCAAGGAGTAAAATTATCAATTTTGCCTGAAATTTGTATATGTAATAGGCCAAATATCAATATTTTGTAATAACCAATTAACTCTTGTTTGGAATAAGATATGTTTCACCAGGTTTCTTTTTAAAATACTTCCATGACTCTAGCCTACAATTCTGTATTAACACAGCTGAAGTTTTATCTCCAATGTGCATAACAAAGACCTAAGTCCTCTGGTAAGGGGAGGTACTTAGCCAATTAACATATCTTTAGAAGCTTGAAATTAGCTTCAAATATTCTTTTCTGGAGTAGTGTAACATGCTACTCCCCAAATATTAAAGCTCATTTTGAGAGCAAAAGTTTGTAGTAAAATTTTTCATATACACTGAAAGATTCAAAGTTCTAACTTCTTACATTGAAGAAGCAACAAAATTACATAATATAAGGCTATTAGCCACTTTTAATGATATCACTCTATGGGCTCTCTAAAATTATAAGCAAGCTCACAAAATAAAAACTCACAATCGCCAGGATGTAAACAAACTGCATAAAAACAATCCTCTAAATCTATCTTGAAATGGCAGTTGGAGTAAGCAAACAAGCTGTAATGTTCTCATAAGTTCTAAAACCTCATCAATCCTTTATAAATCTTGTAACAATCTCTATCCAATACAATCTCTACCTGTTTGATTTTTCCTCAATTATAAATAAATTTGAGTTAGTCAATGTAACACTGGCAATCCTTAATCACAATCTTAAATTCTCCTTGTAACAGCAGACCACCACCACAAGGTCACCTGAGCTCTTAGTACGTGACTAGGCAGCTGTTCTCCGGGCAGTGGAAATTAGCATTAGAATACAGATAACTTCAGGGCAAGCCACACCTATGGAAAGCAAAACTCAACCCCCAACAATCTAGTCTCCAAGGCACCACAAGTCTATCTATTATGTTGTAAAGTTTGACTATCAATTCTACATTAGAACGCACAATGGCGTGGTCTCCAATACCTTTCGAGACAATGTCCTAAATTCTTTTAGAAGCCTGGTTTCTAGCATAAGAATTCCATAAAAATATTACCTCAATTTAGACCTGTCTCACTAGGGTGGCCCAATGTCACATGTATCTAGAATTACTTCATCTAAATTATAGTTTTAAGCTAACTTTCTGTTGTCAATATTATACCTTTTTAACCATATCCAATAACTTGAAAGCCAATAGTCCACAACCAAGGCAAGCAGAGCATATTTATACATTTAAAACCAATGAGAAACAAAATTGAAGTGGCTACACATATCTTAATATATACACCAAACACCATTTTTACCTTTTTAGCTATGATTTTAAGAGATGCACCTTGTCACCTGTTGAGTCAATTAACCAGTCAGGGATTTTTCTAAGAGAAACAGCTATCAACTCTCGTACCAAAGAAGCTGAGAAGCTGTTAGCACCTTTAAGATCAGCCCGTGTAGACGCTTAGCCAGCTTCTAAGCAGCTCCTCCAGCTAATCTAGACACCTGGCTCTAGGCACAGGGCTTTAAAGACCTGATTGAAACCTTTTTCTATTCATTTGTTCCTTTTTGAAACGAATTAAAACCAAGTCAAGGTGTGTACGACTGGCAGATAAGGTTTTTACCATTTTTTCTTTTGAACATGAAACATAAAACATTTAAACAACGAGAAACAAAAATTACAGACATAAACTGACAGACACGGGGACATCCTGGTGCACCAGAGACAAACAATAGACAAAGAGGGAAAAAACCAGATGGTGTTCACGGTGACTATCCACTCGGGTGGAGTTGATATGGGCGATGGATTGTCTCAATTCCTGGACTAGTCCACCAACGTGTTGAAACCCAATTCCTGTAAGATACTAAGATATATTATCTGAGCGGCACAACCGACATTTGCCAATGGTATGGAAGTGAAACACAGCCCTGAATATTTTTACTCACAACCCAATTACATAAACTCCATCAGGCTGTGCACGGGCACTGAGATGTCCTTTTGTTTGATTCTCCTGAATAAATTTTCAGGCGGTCTGCCTCGATCAAATCTGATCAGCATGACTCTGTAAAGCTGTCGCGTCAGCGCACGGACGCCGCGGCGTCCCGAGAGCCGGCGCGGGAGCTTAATTATACCTTTTATAAGCACCAAGACAAAGTTTTTCTCCCAAAATACTGTGTTCCTTTTACCTCCTCTTTTATTCTCTCCCGGGACATTCTTTTCCCAACTTCTCACCTCCGAATTGGAGGGGACTGCTACTTGAGATCGATCAGTTTCCTTTTCTCGTTGCAACTTTTCACTACCCCCTGTTTCTGACCATCTTTTTCCTTGCCCCAACGCTCTCCGCTTTGCTGTTTTACCTAGGCAGTTCCCATGCAACCTCTGACGCCTTTTGGCGGTAGCTAGAAACTCAAAGGTCAATAGAAAAAGCCCGAGGGTTGCCAGAGCAACCACAGCGGCACCTGCCGCGTCCGGCAGGAGACTGAGTTGGAGCGGATCAAGGCTAGCCATGGTCTCTCAGAGTCTTACCCCACTCATAGCTTCTGAATTTGTTCCACGAAATGGAGGCTTCCCGTGGCACCGGCGATGTTTTTGTCCAGGGTTTCTTAAACCAAATGTCCCACGCCAACTTTCCGCCGCAAGAAGCACGCGAGACATAGAAATTCTTACTATGAGTGACTTTATTCCTGTCTATTCCTCTCTCATGGTGGAAGCCCGCTTGCGCCCCAGGCGCACTTATTTATCCCCCCCACACCTGATTGGTTGCACCCACACCTGATTGGTTGGGCTTACTCATGACCTCATGCAGGTACACAGTTAATCCCCCAAATGGGCAAAAAGACCTGCATGAAGGCACTATATTCAGAATTTATTATGCTTTAATTGAATCAGTTCCATAAATAAAATTAATTTCATTCAATAACATTTTGCATTAGCAGCACTTCTAGTTTCCTTTAGCACATTTAAGCAATTCGGTTTTTGATACAAAACAACCCAATCTAGTGATATACTATTGATAATCTGTTTTGTGATGAAGATTTATAGTTTTTAGGAAACTATCTTGCTATTTATGTGTTTTAAAACTCTTAATCATTTCAGTATCTTTTCTGTCATATAACTGTAACATGTAAAATTCTATCTCAACCATAACACACTCCCACTTTTACAAAAAGTTTTTTTTTATCAAGGAATGTAATTTCTACTAAGCCATGTAGTTTACCCTTAAGGTTTATGTCCAGCTTCTGAAGAATATGTTAAGTTTGGCTCTTCTCTAATTATTTCTAACATGAGTCCTGCTTATCTCTTGCCTTCTTCAACCACTGTTTCCAAGGCTTCAAATCTTCCTTCTCAGGAATGTTTCTGAGAGTTTCATGCATGAGCACCGTGTTTACACCACTCCAACTTTCCTTCTCCCTGTTCCAATTCAGCTCATTTTCCCCTGTTCTCTCATAGTTGTTGGCCACTTCTTATTGTCATACCACACGTGCACACACAGACACAGACACACACAGACACACACACAGACACACAGACACACACACACACACACACACACACACACACACACACACACACACCAGAGAGAGAGAGAGAGAGAGAGAGAGAGAGAGAGAGAGAGAGAGACAGAGAGAGACAGAGAGACAGAGAGACAGAGAGAGACAGAGAGAGAGAGAGTCCACACCACACACATAGATAACTTATTGAGTTTATTTGGTGTTGGTCATTTAAGTATATGTTTAGACCTAACCTTTTGGGATTGGATAATCTTAATGTAGATTTAACTGTTCTCCATTTTACTGATTCTTTCACTACCTTATCATTGGTGCTTCATGTCCGCACCAGTGACTAAACAAATTATCTTTAATTCACCATTGTAAAACTATTTTATTTCACTTTATTATTTTTCTGAGTCTTAAAGAGCAGCAAGTGGTGAGAAGTGGAATGGAGATATCACGGTCAGATGTGAAGGAGGTAGAAGATCAGACACTGGTGTAACCCTGACACAAATCAATCGCCCTAAATCCATCTGCTCATGTAACCCTACAAGTCAGGGGGGAACCCAGTTCAAAGCTTGGTTTCAAGGTCAAAACTGATTTTACTTCACACATAACCAATAGTACATGAAGAGATTTATTACTGTCATAATTTAAATTATGGGGATGAAAGAGTAGTCCTCTCAAGGATATTCAAAAGTCTTCCATTATGAAGGTAAGGAGACTGGCTCCTGCTGTTGCTGTGGTTAGGATTTTGGGTAGTTGAAAGAGACTTGAAAGCAGAGGGACTTGTCTAACTTAAATATCCCATTTGAAACAAAGAATAAGAGCAGTTGGATAGACTCTTCATTACATTATTTTATATTCCAATTTTATTCTAAATATATTCTATCATTTGTTTGAGCAATGAACAACAGTATTCCTGTATATACTAACATTTCTGCAACTAATACTTTCTTTTTTTATTATTTATTTACTTAATATATATATATACTTAATATATATATATCATTTATTATATATAAGTACACTGTAGCTGTCTTCAGATACACCAGAAGAGGGCATCTAATCTCATTACAGATGGTTGTGAGCCACCATGTGGTTGCTGGCAATTGAACTCAGGACCTCTGGAAGAGTAGTCGGGTGCTCTTAACCACTGAGCCATCTCTCCAGCCCCAACTAATACTTTCAAAATACAGAGTAGCTTACGTAAAATTAATATTAAGTATGAATTTTGTACTTTCTATTCAATTTTAAGCCAATAAAACATTAGAATTTACTGTTGTGAAATCCTGCAACCTAGTGTTATTAAAATAACTTTCTCTGTGCTGTGCCATTTTGTTGTCTGTGTAGATTTCAATATTTATACCATAATATTCTTTGTAAGAGTGTTCTGTCATGAGAAACTTAGAAATATCTAATTTTAAGAAAACAGTTTTAAACAAACATGTTTGACAATAAATACTTTATGCCTTGTTTTATATCTTTTTTCCCCTTGGTTACAGAAAACGTCAGAAAAATGCTGGTAAAGTGTGTCTTCTAGATATGACAACACCACTATTTGTTAACTTCATGGCAGCACTCACTTTGTGTACAAAACCTGTATAAGATCAAGCTAGTGAGCAGTCTACTGTGGATGTATGAGGAGCTCAGATAGCTTCACACATAGCTGAGAACTATTGGTAATTGATAATTGCTAATGGAAGAAGAGTCCATTTTCCTCGATATGGCCTTTTGTCATTGGCTCAAGCTACCATGACACAAATTGGACTCAAAAAGGAGAGAGTTAAAAGGGGAACACAGAAGGTAGATGGTAGAGTTAGGAAAAATACATTATATGTATGTATAGTATTCTTAAGGAACAAATGATAATGGTCTAAACTCTAGCAAGAATTGAAATGGATCTATGGTCTTAGCTTTGTGTTTGATGAGAATGTGTGAGAGCAAAGTCCACCAGAGTCCACAGATGTCTAAATGCAATGTGAAGGTAGAAATCTTCGGAGCTATAAGCACTGTGTGGGAATTCTGTCACTGCTGGCAAGTTTACTTGTATTTCACTTAGTTAGTGTCTTTCTGACTGTTATGGGGAAAAGACTACATTCAAAGGACCATAAATTATTCAGAATGGACAACATGCTCCTGTGAACAGAGCCCACATTCAAGCCAAATGTATGCTGTTGTCCTGGTTGGAGTGGGTCCTAAAATAACAAAATTATCATTTGGTTAATACTAAATCTGCCCTTCAAATAAGATTATATTAATTAGCAGACATTCTTAACTGGAGATGTAGAAGTCTGAAACATATCATCTATTGGAACCACAGTAAAACTGAGAGAGTAAATCCGATCTCCTTAGCATCTAAAACTATGCATCAATGGTCTTATGTTTTCTCAATCCCTCTTCTATCCCTGGTTTCTATACAAATGAATGAATGGTCGTCCAACCAGAAGCGAGCAGCTTATTCCTCCATATGACATGCTCTTTGTTATGTTTATAAAGAGATGAAGGAGAGGATATGCCCCGGGCTTCAGCACCAATGTTGTGTTAATAAAAGGATGGGGGGGGTAATTATGTTCTATGGAGGCCTAGGGAAAGGGTGTACCTCATCAGGCCCGTGCTGAGATATCCCTTCCCCCTGAAGACTAGGGGGGATGGGGAGGGGAGTTAAGGGCATAGAGACAGGAGTTAAGAGGGTAGTGAAGGCAGAGAAAGAGAATGGAGAAGAGTAGAGAAGGAGAGGAGTAGAGTAGAGGCCAGACTTTGGCGTGTGTAGAGAAGGGGGGGGATGGGGAGAGAAGGGACAAAGGGGGAAGAGGGGAAGAGCAAGAGAGTGAGGAGGAGGCAAGCTGCCCCTTTTATAGTGCCAAGCATACCAGGCTGTTGCCAGGTAACTGTAGGGGTGGGGGTGGAGCTTAGACAGAATGCTAACATTCTTCATAAGTAAATTGGAATAATGACATTTCAGTCAAGTGAAGGGAAGGTTTAAAGAATATGAATGCATGGTAAATCTAAATTAAATAGAGAATCAGAACGAGATTTATTATAATACATTTTCCATTTCAAGAATAGAATGTATCGCAGCAATCAGTCATGACTTGTGGAGATGTCTGGTAGACATAGTGATCATCTGTAATTTGAGTGCTCAGAAGTTCTCCTGGGAGCAAGATGGCTGCAAAGGTAGGCAGCAAGCTTTCGATTTGATTGAGAGACCGCACCTCAAAGACAACGTGGAAGTATCATGGAGCAATAGTCCTGATTCAAACTTGGGTTGCCGTATGTTGCATGCGTGTACTTTTACAGGTGAAAACCACATAGATATCCCAACCACAAACACATGAAAAGAAGGAGAAAAAATATTATTTTTGTTTTTATTTTTCTTAATAGTTTTCCTTTAACATATTTATAACTAATTAGTGTCCATTTTTTTCCTATCTTCTATTTTATGTGGTGTATATAGCTTGAGATACATAGCCTTTATTGTTTTTATCAAATGTATGTACATCATGTATAGGAACAAGGAAACTAGTTATTAATACTATATCACTAAAGATGCATAAATGTGATTTAGCTACACTGTTACACATTCTGTATGTCTGTATATTGTTCCATCTTGCATATTACTCAGCTGTGTCAGCAAACTAAGACCTGGGAATTAAACCTTGTAGGTCATTTGTTTTTTATACTTTTATTGTTACTTACTGTTTCTTTCCCTCCATAAAAGCAGAATGAGTACTTAAAACAGATTATGCATCTCAACACTCTATGATACTGTCTTGCTTTTAAACTTTTCGGACTTTGAGACAGCTTCTCACTATGCAGCCAGTACTTAACCTCGAGAACCTTCCGCTTCGGCCTCCCAAATAAAGGGAGTCCGAGCTTGTTTTGTGAGGGTACAGTACTTTGCATTTACAAGAAAAGTTTAAAGAACATTCAAAGAAAAAGGATGTTTAGTACATACTTGAATTCAGAAGCACAGTGAAAATGAACTGCAAGTGCCATTTGAAGTAAAGAATGAACCATTCCTTTTGTGTAAGGTTTTGAATGGCTTAATATGCATGGATTATTTTAGAATTTATTAGTTTTCATTTTATTCTGTATTGGTTATTTTATTTGTTTACATTTCAAATGTTATTCCCATTCCCAGTTTCCCTTCCACACCCCCATTTTTCCCCTTTCCCCTGCCTCTATGAGGGTGCTCCGACACCCACTTCAGTGCCCTAGCATTTCCTTATGCTGGCCATCAAATCTCCACTGGCCTGAGAGGCTCCCTCCCATTGATGCTAGACAAGGCAATCCTCTGCTACATATCAGCTGGAGCCATGGGTCCCCCATGTGTACTCTGTGGTTGGTGGTTTAGTCCCTGGGACTCTGGGAGGTCTGATTTTTTGATATTATTGTTCTTCCTATGGGGTTGCAAACCCCTTCAAGAATGAACCATTCTTCTTATTTTCATTTTTTTTATTGGTCATTTTATTTATTTTCATTTCAAATGTTATTCCCCTTCCCTGTTTCCCCTCCACAAACCCCTTATCCCCTCCTCCCTCCACCTGCCTCTATGAGGGTGCTTCCCCCACTCACCAACCCACCCACCCACTCCTGCCTCAGTGCAGTTGCATTTCCCAGCATGGACCATTGAACCAACATTGGACCAAAGGTCCCCCTTCAAAATGCTACATATCCAGCTGGAGCCTTGGGTCACTCCATGTGTACTTTTTGTGGTTTAGTCCCTGGGAGCTCTAGGGGGTCTGGTTGGTTGATATTGTTGTTCTTCCTATGGGGTTGCAAACCTCTTCAGCTCCTTTATGTCGTTAAATAGGACTCTACATGTTGTTAGCAGCTCCCTTCCTTCCTTCCTTCCAAAAGGAAGAGGAGGCTTTCTTGCTCTTGATCTCTGGGGTATAGGGCAAGAAGAACCTTTATTAATGAGGCCACTTCAGCATCCATTTGATTTTCACGTGGCAGTTGTCATGCTATGTATTTATTTGAAACGACTTGCTTTTGTTTCCTTACTAAGGAGGCAATGTTAGAAAGGATAGGAAAACTGAACCACACTGTTCAAGTTTAGCATATTGCACAGAGAAGCCAGGAACATCAAGACTGTTGTGCCATATTGAGAATTTTCAAATATAACATCTTTTCTATGTTCTTCTTTTTGTTTTGTTTCATTTTCTTTTTTAAGAATCTGTTTTATAAATATGTATATGTATATACATATATATATATATGTGTGTATATAGCCATTCTTAAGGAGACATAAGAAAAACTAAAACTCATAGCTTTAATATATGTCTGTAGATTTAAATTAAAATCTCCATTAAATAGTAAAATTCTGCCAAAGGAAGAGATGTTACAGGGGAAAGGGAGGAGAGAAAGAGAGATATGTGTAAGATAAATGAAAAGAGGGAGATGCTCTGGAAAGGGAAGGAAAGCAGACAGAGGGGCCGTGGGATATTATACCAAATATCAAAGAGGAAGAGCTCAAGTGAGAAGAGGATAAATGCATGTGTGCATACACAGGCCATAGTGCTGTTCCTTCCTTCCTATGCTAACACGAAAGTAAAATTAAATGTGTGTGAAGGTGCTGTGATAAAAGCTATTACTCCACACTCTAGCCTAACACAGCCTTGGGTATGAGGAATTTATAGATAGCATTGTTCTTCTCCACAGCACTTTGGAATTGTTTTCAGGAAAAGATGATATGTAGAATTTTCTTCCTTTTTATGAGACTCAAATGGCATTAAATATAAAAGAGGAATAAAACAAAGGGACATATGTAATCATGACATTAAATGTATTGAAAAGAGATGTTATGTTTAAAATAAGTTTTAAAGTGCCTCTGAGATACCTGATAATATATTTTATATATGAAATCCTAAGAGTTTGTATACTTACTGATAATAAGTGGTAAAGCAAATTAAAGCAATACAGCACTAACTAACCATAAAATATTTACAGGTACTTTTATAAATTCTCCTAGAACTAATTCCTTGCATCCATTCCCCCATTAATTCTTAAATACCTCTGTCTTAAGTTACTCTATCAGATGGATTATCACAAATTGAACCTGTCTTAGTCATAGAGTCCTGAAGTGAACTATAGTTCTATTGTGGAAGAAAAATCCAAACACAAATCAGGTAGGAGCTCCATTTGTAAATTCAGGAGAGGTGCCGAGTGAAAGAGCAGGGGTTACTTCTGAACACTAGAAAGAAGGATTACGTTTGTGCTGACAACCTTCTGATTTTACCACTGTTTTAGAGATAAACCCCTTTCTTCTTCTGTAGTGCTAACCTATTCTAATTAAATTCTTATCTCTCGACTCTTATCTAATATAATTAAATAGCTATACATTCTTAATGGGAAGTAACCAGATCCCTCCCCTTCTACTAGAAAAGCTGCAACTTACAGTATTCTTAGGAACTGTTTCAAATGTGTATTTCACAAAAGTCTGATACTTAGCAGGTCTACAACTGTACCTTCTCTCTTCTAAAAACTATTCCCTGTTCTCACCTCAAACTCGGAACCAGACCTGCTGCTGAAGCCTCCCTTTCTTCCTTGTCCCATCTCCAATGGATCACACATATCTTCCTCTCAAAATTTCCTTCCTGTCACTCAAGGCTTAATTCCAGTCCCCAAGTCCAAGACGTACTCCCTGGGAACATGCCAACCAACCCCACATGAGAACAAGTAGGACGGTAAGGCATGTAGGCAAGCTTCAGATCTTTGCTCTCCATATTTTCACTGAAATCTAATCATCTTCAGCTATGAAGCAAGCTATCGGCTGTGCTCTCTCCTCACTCTCTGCCCACTTTCCTCCCCCAAAATGAGTATATCTTGATGTCTCCTGCTTCACTCCCTGCTTAAACCATCCCAGTCCCTTCCTTACCCATTCCTGTCACTAACAACAACATCTATACAATGATTCAAACATGGGGGAGTTGATCTGTGCCTGTGTATAGCCTTCACCTCCCAGACATGCTAGTGTCTTCGGTACAGAAGTTGCTGTGCAGCTACCAAAGAAAAAACAAAGACACTAACCCAGCTACAAAACGTTTGATCTACAATGTTGTCTTGCTTTAAGCTATGCTAGTGCAATGGTGGCACAAAGCTTCTGATTTGATTTAAGGCCCACCCATGAGATGGAAGCCATTGCCAACACTACTTTGATGCGAAAGAATCTGAGACTAGATATCCCAGGTGCCAGGCTCACGTAAAACTAAACAATACTCTTCTCAAACGAACAAAAGAGTAGCAATATTGGGCATTGAGACTCCAACAGGCATTGTGGTGTATCATAGATCAGCTCATTGTTCAGCCAACATCAGAGAAGCTTCCTGCTGAAGCAGGTGGGAACAAATACAGGGACCCATGGCCAGCAATTATTCACACAGTAAAAGATCTTCGAACATTCAGCCCTAAATGAAATACCTTCATCAAAAAACTGACTTCCTTCAGCTCTCCTGAAATGCTGTTGAAAAGGAGACAGAAAGAGGATAAGAGTAAACAGCGAGGGATGGGAGGCACCAATGGATGAAGGTCGTCTAAATCAGCAGGATCCATGCATATATGAACTCACAGAGACTGACACAGAATGCAGTGGGCCTACAGGGATGTAGACCAAACGGAGTCCTAGAGTTGAACAGAAAAGTGGACTTATGGCCCCATCCCTAACCCAGAAACTGTCACGATCAATAACTGCTAACAAATGGAAAGTCACTTTCCTCCACGGTAGTCTCACTGGATAGACAAACCCCTCTTGTGGATGTGCTTCAGGCCAACAGGAAAACAAAACAAGAGCTAAGTGGCATCTTTGGAGGCCCAGTATTCCTAAGTGTCATGTAAGGGATCTAAATGTAATTTTACCATATTTTTTCTTTTTTACTTCTATTTTTATTATATTGTATTTATGGGCTTCATTCTTTTTTACCATAGAATTTCTTTGTATATATTATAGCTTTTAGTATTATGGTTTTATGGTGCCTGAGTGCATGAACAAGTAAATCTGCCTCGATATCTGTTTTTGTTTGTTTGGTTGGTTTGGGGTTTGGTTTTGGTTTTGTTTTGCAACGTCATTTCTTCAGCTTTTCCATTTGTTAGTTTTGTCCTATTCCTAAATCTTAGGTTTTTGTTAAATATATTATCATATCATATCATATAATATTATATCATATACCAATAGAAGCCTGTACTGTCTGATGATAGACAGAATGAGAGTTAATCCAGATAGTATGGGAAGTATGAAAGTCTGGAGGAACTAGAAGTAGAGGGAGGGGAAACCACAATCAGGACTTATTTTGTGGGAAAAAAATCTATTTTTAATAAAAGGAAAAAGAAAAAAATCTTAGTAAGTGACGGGGTTAAATTGAATGGGGGGGGGGCAGACTAATGCTAAAATCACAGTGTAACTCCATGACTTTTTAAATGCACCGTAAAAGGAAAGGTCCTTTTAGTTGCTGATTTTGCAATTCTGTGTAGATTCCATCTGTTTGAAGGAGGATTATCTGAGGTGGAAGAGGAAAATTGTGACTAAAACTTTCCATTATTTAGGCTGTGATACAACAGAAATGTCAACACATTGAATGTTAACACCTTAATAATTTATAGGTATTATTTTTTAGCACAGTGTTAGACTTATAGAATAGTTGGGTAGGTAACACAAAGATTTCTGGAGGCCACCCCAGCTTCCGTTACTGCATGATTTCCTCTGATATTAGCATCTTGCCCTAGGGCAGTGTCATTTACTACAATTAACAGGAAGATGTTGATACATTTTTCTTGCTATTATAATCTGCAGCTTGTATGAACTTTACATTCTGTGTTGCACCTTTCCAGGGGCTTTGACATGCGAACATGACCTATAACTATTGTTTCAGTCGTATAAAGTGCTTATACAATCCCAAATGTCCCCCCTTGATCTTAGAAATCCTCTCTTCACACTTCCCCTGGGGCCTTGGCAATCACTGTCTCTACAGTTTGGTCCTTTCAAAAAATCTTATAGAGCTATAATGCCATATGAAGGCTTTCCCACTTCTTTTACTGCCTATGAATATGAAGAGGTACGATTTCTTCACTAGGCCGTATTGTAAAAGTTTGTTTTATTTAGTATGACACTGCTGTAATCACGGAGCTTCACCATTTCCCATCCCACCAGAGACTAAATGAGAAAATAACTTCACTTTCAATCTGTGTTGCTACAATCTGGATCCTGAAAGCCCTAAAGGTCCATGTGATCAGTACTTGGTCCCAGGGATGACTCTCTCAGGAGGATATTGGATCTAAAGGAGGTATGGCTTGATTGACTTCCAGGTATGACTTGATCAACTTCCATCGATCATCTTATGAATGCTGACTATGGGCTCTGGCCTCTTTCTCATTTGTCTTGCTTTCTGGCTCAGGAGATGAGAGGTTTTTGCATACACTGACTACCTGTCATTTTGTCTGCAATATGCATCACAGGCCCTCACCTCTCCAGAAGTGTAAGTACAACAAACTGTTTGTCTTCAAGAGTCAATTGTTTTGACTATTTCATTTTAGTGGCAAAAGGCTGCGTAGTGAACTTTTTATTTCTCTTTTTAAATGAGTATCATATAAAAGTATATAACTTATTTTCATTAGTTTTTCTACCTTTTATCTTTCTTCTTAATTTACTTTATAGCTTGGAAACTTCTCCTTGTATCTAGCATTTTTTTAACATTCCCTTAACATTTCAGTGTTTATTCTTATATCACTCATTCTTTCTTGCACATTACCCATCAGTTTTCCTATGTTACATAACTGTATTTTTCATGGTAATAGTAAATCCTTGCTCTGGACATTTAAAAAATCTGTTGATATTTTAAATTTGCAATTTCTCTACTATTTGAACATGGTAAAACTCTGTTATTTTTGATATTGATAACTGGAATTGATGTATTGTTTATAAACACTAAGAAAATAGAAGTAGTTATAAAATTCTCTCAGCCCCAAAAATCCCAGGGCCAGATATTTTTAGCTCAGAATTGTGTTAGAATGTCAAGGACGCATTAACACCAACGTTCCTCAAGTTTTTCCAAAAATTAGAAGTGTAATTAACACTGCAAAATTCATTTTATGAGGCCACAGTCGCCTGGATACTGAAACCTAACTAAAATTAAACAAATAAGAAAATTACAGACCAATTTTTCTTATGAACCTAGAGAAAAAATACTAATGTTTGCAAACTGAATCGAACCACACATCATAAAGATCATCTACCATGATCGAGCAGCATTTATCCCAGAGAGGTAGTGATGGTACAACATATAAAGGTCTATCAATGTGATCTACTCTATAAACAAAGGAAAAAAACACATGATCATTAATTCCATACTGAAAATGGCTTTGACAAAATCTAACACCCCTTCATAATAAAAGTCTGAGATTTAGGATATGAGAGACATACTTAAACATAAAGGAGGAATTTACAGTGAACCTATAGCTAACACTAAATTAAATGAATAAAAATTCAAAGCAATTCTACTAAAATCAGGAACAAGACCAGGCTGCAAACACTCTCCATATCTATCCAATTGTACTTGAAGTTCTAGCTAGAGAAACAAGATAACTAAAGGAGAAAAGGGGATTATGAATTGGAAAGGAAGAAGTCAAAGCGCTATTATTTGGAGATGATATGATACAAAAAAAACAAACAAAACCAATTAACAACAGCAAAAACAAACAATAAACACAAGATGATATTGGCATAAAACCAGACATGTTCATGATTGATCAGCAGAATTGGAGACTAAGACAAAAATCCACACACCTATAGACACATCCTTATTTGATAAAGAAGACAGAAATCCTCAATTGAAAACAGAAAGTTTTGCCATCAATTGGTATAAGTGGATGTCTGCATATGGAAGAATATAAAGAGATCCGTATTTATCAACCTACACAAAATTTAAGTCTAGTCGATCAAATACCTCAAGATAAAACTAGGCACAGTGAGCATGATGGAAGAGAAAGTAGGAAATGGGCTTCTTATATTACGACAGGAGAAAATTTCCTATATAGAACACTGATTGCCCAGAGACTAAGATCTCTAATTAATCAATGGAAAGTCATGAAACTGAGAAGCTTCTGTAAAGCAAAGGACACCATCACTCGGACAAAATAGCAGCATACAGAATGGGAAGATTACAAATAAGGCTGCTATGAACATAGTGGAGCATGTGTCCCTGTTATATGTTGGAGCATCTTTTGGGTATATGCCCAGGAGTGCTTTATCAGTGTTCTCAGGTAGTACTATTTTCTGAGGAACTGCCAGACTAATTTCCAGAGTGGTTGTACGAGCTTGCAATCCCACCAACAATGGAGGAGTGTTCCTCTTTCTCCACATCCTCACCAGCATCTGTTGTCGCTTGAGTTTTCATTCTTAGCCATTCTGACTGTTGTGAGGTGGAATCTCAGGGTTATTTTGATTCACATTTCTCCAATGACTAAGGATGTTGAACATTTCTTTAAGTGCTTCTCAGCCATTTGATATTCCACATTTGAGAATTCTTTGTTTAGCTCTGTACCCCATTTTTAATAGGGTTATTTGAGTCTCTGGAGTCTAACATAGTTCTTTGTATATATTGGATATTGGCCCTCTATTGAATGCGGAATTGGTAATTTTTCCCCCAATCTGTTGGTTGCCATTTTGTCCTAATGACAGTGTCCTTTTCCTTACAGAAGCTTTTTAATTTTATGAAGTCTCATTTGTGGATTGTTGATCTTAGAACATAAACCATTGATATTCTGTTCAGGAAAATTTCCCTAGAGCCCATATGTTCAAGGCTCTTGACACATGATCCACTATGCTCATAGCAGCCTTATTTATAATAGCCAGAAGCTGGAAAGAACCCAGATGCCCTTCAGCAGAGGAACGGATACAGAAAATGTGATACATTTACACAATGGAGAACTACTCAGCTACTAAAAACAATGACTTCATGAAATTTGTAAGCAAATGGGTGAAACTAGAAAATATCCTGAGTGAGGTAACCCAATCACAGAAAAAAACACACATGGTATGCATTCACTGATAAGTGGATATTAGACCAAAAGCTTGAATTACCCAAGAAACAATCCACAGAGCACGAAGCTCAGAAAGAAGAATGACCAAAGTGCAGATGTTCCAGTCCTTCTTAGAAGGGGGAAACAATAGTAATCATAGAAGGTAATATGGAGACAAAGTTTGGAGCAGAAACTAAAGGAAAGGCCATCCAGAGACTGCCCCACCTGGGGATCCAGCCCATATACATGTAGACATCAAACCCAGACAATATTGCTGATTTGCTGATGCCATAGTGCATGTTGATAGAAGTCTGATATAGCTGTCTCCTGAGAGGCTCTGCCAGAGCATGACAAATACAAAGGCGGACGCTCACAGCCAACCACTGAACAGCAAACCAGGTCCGCATTGGAGGAGTTAGAGAAAAGACTGAAGAAGCTGAAGGGGTTTGCAAACCCATAAGTACAACAATACCAACCAACCAGAACTAAACCACTACCCAAAGAGTACACATGGACAGACCCATGTCTCCCGCTGCATATGTAGCAGAGGATGGCCTTGATGGGCATCAATGGGAAAAGAAGCCCTTGGTCCTACCAAGGCTCTGTCCCCCATGTAGGGGAACGTCAGGGAGGGGAGACAGGAAGGAGTAGGTGGATGGTGGGGGACCACCCTCACAAAAGAGGGGAGAGGGGGAATAGGGGATTTATGGATGGGAAATCAGGAAATGGGATAACATTTGAAATGCAAATAAAAAATATTCAATTAAAGAAAAGCAACTAATACTGTGCATGACTAGATCTTAACTGCAACGTGAAAGAAGGCAGTCTGGGCAGGTTACTACACTGCTACCCCATTGATATGGCGTTGTAGAAGAGGAAAACTATGACAAACAGATTGTTGTCTGGGACTTCAGCCCTGCTGAGAGGGCTTGGATACATGGAATTTAGAGTGTAGATGCTATTGTAATGGTAAGTACATGATATTGCTCACTTGTCAATATCATAAAACATTGAAGTACAAAGAATGAACCTTGATATATACAAATTAGTAAACATTAGGAGTGAAAAAATGGGAAAAGATTTTTCACAACTCTGTATCTTACAAAATACATAAGGAATACAACAAGCTAGGCACCAACAAACCAGAGAAACTGATTTAAAATTGGTGTTCAGACCTAAAAAGAGAATTCTTATTAGAGGAATCTCAAATGACTGAGAAACACTTAAAGAAATGTTCAACATCTTTACACATCTGGGAAATGTAAATGAAAACTATTTTTAGATTTCATCTTATACCTGTGAAAATTGCTAAGATCAACAACAGAAATGACCTTGACGTTGTTGGGAACTTCAGAAAAATCCAATAAGGACAGTTGAAATGGCCTTACAGGTTAAGAATATGCTTGCCACCAAGCCTGCTGACCTGTGTTTGATCCCCACCCCCAACCTGATAGGTAGAAAGACAGAACTGACTCCCGTAAGTTATTCTCTGATCTCTATATTCCTGGTATGGCATTCACACCCATACATGCATATATAAGCCAATCATCATCATCATCATCATCACCACCACCACCACCACCACCATCATCATCATCATCATCATCATCATCACCACCATCATTCTGCTTTTTAATGTGGAAAATGTGGGACTGAATGGATAGTTTTGTGGTTGTCTTAGTTGCTTTGTTGTTATAATGCCTGAGAACCAAGACAATTTGTAGAAGAAAGAATTTATTGATGGCTTACACTTTCCAATGGTTCCAGTCAATGACCGTCACAGCAGCAAGCTTGACAGAAAGCAAACAAGCATGGTGCTCAGACAATAGCTGAGAGCTCATATCTTGGGACACAACCATGAGGCATAAAGAGAGACTCAGAATGGCAAGAATCTTTTGAAATCCCCAAAACTATAAGCAGTAACACACACACCTTAAAATAGCCACACTCCTAAGCCCGTCCCAATAGTCCCATAAGCCAAGTCTTCAATTGGATGAGCTAATGGTGCCATCGTCATTCAAATCACCACAGCATTTAATAGCACTGACTGCTTTCTCAGAGGACTGAGATCTGGTTCCCAGCACCAACACAACAGAGGCTCATAACAATTTATATCTCCAGTTTTGTTGGATGTGAGAACCTCTCAGGTCTCTGCAAGCATCAGGTAAGCAGCTACATAGATATAAGAAAAATATGTAAATCTGTAAAATAAAACAATAATAGCTTTGTTTTGTAAAGATTCAAATTATAAGTTTGATACATTTATTAGCAGTATATATATATATTATCAGTACAGATAAATAGCAGGATATGTAATAAGTAATATATATTTTGGGGGTTGGGGATTTAGCTCAGTGGTAGAGCGCTTGCCTAGAACGTGCAAGGCCCTGGGTTCGGTCCCCAGCTCCGAAAAAAAAAAGTAATATATTTTCTGACACACGTTTTTAATTATATCTGCATATTTATCTATGTGTTTGTGGTGCATTTCTTTAAGCATTACTTATTACTTACCTATACCAGTTACAACTTTCATTTGTTTAATCATTATTCCTTCATTTGTAATCAATCAAGCTAGTAATATAAAAAATAAAAGATTTAGTTTCTTCATAGAAGAAATAATATATATTTCTTCTGTGTAAACGAAATATTTGGAGCCAGGCCCTGGTTATGATTTTAAGATAGGAATATCTTTGGTGCCTTAGAAGCAAATATTGACCAGATTAATTTTCAAGTTATGGAAAACCTGTTTCTTGAGTTGGATGGATTTAGTAAAGCCAAAAAAGCATGCCCAAGAGAAGAAAAAGTCATTGCTAGGTTTGAAAACAGAAAGGCGATCCAGCAAAATTGGTGGAAAACATGCTAAGGGTAACACAGCTTAATCTGTGTGCCTAATTATTTACAATTTTGGTCAGCATTGTCGTATTTATGACATAGTCAAGGGCTGCATGTACATACGTAGTGTGTTTTATATTTACCCATTCTAGTGTAAAGTTATTTCTCTCAATGACTCCTTCAATAATAATTAAATTCATGTACTGTATGACCAATAATACATTTCATAGTGGATGGACCTCTTAAAAAAGCAATCATATCCATATTAATTAACAAGAGATTTTGGATTTTTTTTATCAAACTCAAGCAGCATACTTCTGTAATAAAGCAAAAAATTGCCAGTCAAAAATATCAGAGACAAAGTGCATCTCTGGAAACACATCATCCTTTACTTTATAACTTCAGGTTTGCTCTCAGAAGTGTATATCACCATAATATTGAGGAATTTTACAATGCAAATCAACAACAACTCTACAAGGTCCTTTCCGTGTAAATGTCTTCAGATGCATAATCAAGCAGAGAAAATAAAAAATGTGCTTGGTTTGTTACACAGACCTAGAAGAAATGTTTGCTTAGATGGATTTTTGCACCATCTGGGAGACAAGTGCCGGGTTTTGCAACAGATTGCATAATTTTCCTGTAGAATCTGGAGAAAAGCCCTAACTGCTTTAATAGAGAGTTGATTTTACATGCCTTTAATCTTCATTGCAGTTTGTCTTAAAGGCAATCCATATGGTTGAATGGCAGAACTAGTCATTAGCTTAACACAGGGTTCACGTTTCCATCTTTCTGTGGAAGACATTCAATATTTCACCTTATAGAGAGTTGGTTTTCATTGCACATGGCAATTAATCTTTTTACTAGCCAAGCATCTACTGCATATATTTGCCATTTGATTGATTAGATTAGAAATTTAATGTTACATTTCATACATTAGTAATATTTCAATAGAGCACGTACCAAGGACTCCAGTACCAATAATATGAGTGGATCAAGAGCAGCACAAATTAGCACCTGGAGCAGAAAGGATGACCTTGACAGGGAGGGAATAATTCATTCTCACTGGGAAATCTTAGAGCAAAGTTCATCTTATTAAAAGCTCTGTGTAGAACCCTTGGCTGGAGGACACATAGACTCCTATCAGGCAACAGAAAACATATAAAAGCAGATGGGAAAGATACAATTCCCAATCAGAAGAGACAGTAAAATTACCCTTTCACGCACCTGCCTCTATAGACTTTTCTTGGAGGATTCTAGAATGAAAATTGTTCCTACTGCATAGTAACATGTACAATTTAAAAAAACAAAAAGTAACAAACAATGACTGGATTTTGAGTTGTAAATAGAAAGAGAGGTCTGCAATACTATCATGGAGACTGTTTCTAAAGTGAAGTAAAGTGTAAGGGATTTTTTTTTTTTTTGCATTGAGCTAAATTCATTCTAGGACTGAGGTTGGCATGATCCCTAGGAAGAAACATACAGATTTTCTGTCTCTACCAAGAGAAGAACTCAAAAGAAAGTGCATCTATATTTGCATGCAATATATTAAGCCCCATGCTGGCCCCTGAACTGCAAATATATTATTAAATATCATCTAAGAAAGGTTACAGGAATTTTGGATCTTGTAGTACATTGAAAGGAATTAAAAATTGAATGATGTATATAGATCCTCAACTCACAAAATATTGTCTATGCAGCAGGACAACCATAAGGGTACAGTAGTTGCATATATGACTTGTTGGGAACCAATAGCTCTTCAATGACTTGAGGCTGGCTCATCAGGAGGGAAATCATAGCTGGTACTAGAAACCTAGACAAGTAATCATTATTAATGAAGTCATGAATCTTGGAAAAAAAAACCTGTAACTACTACTTTACTAAACCAGCATAATCTTGAAGTACATTCTAAACATCTGTCCGTATACGTATAGATAAGTATAGTCTTCACCCCTCATCAAGAAAAACATTTCCTTGCAACAGATGGAGATCATTACAGAAAAACCACAACTGATCGAAATTAGGAGTTGTAAAAGCCCGGACCCAACTGATAGACCTGCAAGGTGACTCCTGCACCAAAGGCTAGGGGATTGTTATGGAGAGAGAGAAGAAAGACGGTAAGAACCAGAGGAACAAGGGTATTTCCTGTGATACTGTGCGTCCTAGAAATGTCAGAAGTTCCACCCATTAACAGAACTGCCCAAACATGACCTACATAAGAACAGCAACGGTAAGCACACTAACATGGATGATGGAAACTCATGAGGCCTCAGCCCTACTCACGGTACTGTAGGTAACTAGAAATGCTGAGGATCAGAGAAATAATCTCCAGGAAAGAGTCCAACTGGTTATCCAATACCAGCTGGTCAGCCCTGAAAGCACGTATATTCATAGATGAATTTATGAACAATTAAAGAAAAATCAACTATGAAAATAAAAGAGAATAAGGTGGAGGTGGCTTGCATGTGAGAATTTCAAAGGAGAAAAGGAAATAGAGAAATAATGTAACTATACTATAATTTAAAACAAATAAAAATTATTGAAAAACTATGCCTAACTAACGTCTCTTCATGTTATAAGCTGCTGCTTTTGTTGTTGCCATGTTCGTTTATTTTTATTTTCCCTTAGTAGTCTGATGAGGAGTGAGCTGTTAATTTTTGTCAACATGGCACAAACTAAAGACATGGGAGAAGATGGAGCCTGAATTAAGGAAACACCTCCATTAGATTTGTACTGAGCAAGTCTGTGGGTTATCGCCTTAATTGATGATTAATGTGGGAGGTTCGGGATACTGGCGGATGGGCTGTTCTTGGACATGTATGTAAGAAAGTAGATCATGAACAGGGAAAAAGAATTCAGTAAACAACATTCATCATCATCTCTGATTAAGTTCCTGTCCTGACTTCCCTCGTGATGGACTGTAAGGGCAAACCGTGAGTCACATAAATCCATAATGTCTATCAGGGCAATACAGAGCAAGCGGAAACCAAAAACCTGTAATCCAAACAAGATAAATATGATCTCTGTCCACACTCCATTCTCAGGTCGCTTTAAGGAGCTGAATACTGTTCACATGGGATAGTTAAAGAGCACAAACTCACAAGAAAAAAGAAAAACAAGCAAGAAATAGAAATTGGAAAACAAGCCAGGAAAAAATTGATGGACATATTTTTAAAAGTAATTTGAAGTCATTTTAGGTAGAGAATTTTTGTTGATTTTTGCAATGTGGCCTTTGTAACATTGAAGTACATTATATATTGTTTATATCTTATCACCTTTTATGTATATCTTTTTGTTCTCTTCCTCTGTGACCCTGAACATTGGCCTTGGTCTATTCCTCTGATTACACTCGTTGATCATGAACAAGTGAATCTTAGCAAGCTCCACACTAAAGGAATGGTAAAAAGAGCATTGCTTTTGTTCATGCTTCCTACACCATCATTAAAACAGAAGTGTAAGCCATAGCACTGGTTAGGATGGAGAAGAGCAACAGGAGACCAGAGAGATTCACCATAATCATTACAATCAAGAGCATCCTAAGACTCTCATAGCCAAACTGGAGTACTGAGGAAGTCAAATGAAAGATTGGAACGTGGTCTTGATGACCAACTGGTGCTCAAGTAAAGAGGTCTATTGTGATCTGAGATTTAGGATTTTTGGTTATATGTTACTGTGTCAGTACTTATGACAATACATCCATGTTAAAGTCTAGCATCAGTCCACCCTAGCTGACAAGATATTGTTCATATTTGTTTGACTTCTCTCCCTGTTCACCTGAAGAAGCTCTCCCTTGTGACTTCATTTGATGGGATTTGTCACAGCATTGAGCACACCTCTTTCATCATAATTGTGGACTGCAGCTTCAAGTCCGTGCTAAGCCTGCCACTGTGAACGTGTTCTCAGCCATTTTCATGGGCTTCAGTTAATTATGATCCACATTCAGAAGTGAAAATTTGCATAACTCTTAGATTGAGCAATGGTGGCACAAAGCTTGCGGGACTAACCAACCAATATCTAATTTGAATTGTGGTCAGCTCCAGGAAAGCAGAAAAAAATAGCCAACAGACCTAGCATGAATCCAAATACTGTTGGACTAAAAAGGTAAACTTATTCTCTTAAACTTATTCTCTTATATTCATAGATCGATGCCTTATTCAGCCAATCAGAGAAGGTTCCTTCTATAGCAGATGGGAACAAATACAGAGAGCCACGGCCAGATGTTACATAGTAATATACACCTTGGACCACTCAGCTCTTCACGAAATATTGTCATCAACTCCCTCCTCTCAGAGCTTAGGAGACATGGAGGAAAAGGAGGCTGAAAGAGTGTAAGAACCAGAGTAGATTAAGGTCATGAGGAAAACAAGGCCCTCTTAATCAACTGAGCAGAGCTCATATGAAATCACAGAGACTGAAGCGGCAGCCCAGGCTGACTTGGGCTTGCACCAGATCTTCAGCATATGTATTATAGCTTTCAGATTAGCATTTTTATGGGACTGAGTGTGTAAAAGAGTGGGTCTCTGATTCTAATGCCTTCTCTTGGGCTCCTTCCTTCTGTCGGCTTGTCTTGTCAAAATCGATGTGATGGTTTTTGCTTCACCTCATTGTCTCTTATTATTTTGTATTTTGTGGTTATCTCATAGAAACCTGTTCTTTTCTAACGAGAGACGGTGTGTGTGGATCCAGGTGGGAAGGAACTGGGAGAAGTACTGGGAGGGAAAACAGTAGTCAGAATATATTGGAGGAAGTAAGATTTTTGTTTTTAATAAAAGGGGAAAAGAGAGAAATGGAGAATGGTTGTATAACACATTATTCAAAAACAGCTCAGGGTGGTGGCAAGAGGGCTCAGTGGGTAAAGGGGCTTCCTACCTAGCTTCTCAGCCTGAATGTGAATCCGAAAGTTCAACATAGCAGAGGGAGAAAACAAACTGCCACAAATCTTCCTCTGATTCCCATATTCATGGGACAGCCCATGTACACACACACACACACACACACACACACACACACACACACACACACAAAACAAATAGGTAAAGAAAACCAGAAAAATATGAAAAACCATTGTAAGACTAACAGAATCCCTCAATGAATTGAGTGAGTTTGCAAACAGATGATAGGTTGTGTGCATACTTTAAAGTTCAAATATATTCATTTATCTTGTTTGAACCCAACTTCAGATTATCCATTGGGTACTAATAATAGCTAAAAAACAAGCAGGATATAGAACATTTGTATTTTCAAATAGTAAACAAGTAAGATGCACAATGATACAAATTATGCAATTTACTTAGTAAGGGCCTTAAACTTAATTATGTTAAGCAGGCACTATAGTTAGAACCTAGAAAACATAGGCTCCTGTGCCTAAATGACAATGTGCATTAATTCGGGTGTTTAATGTAGAAGCCAGTGTGCTGAGAAAGGCTTTGCAGTCTATTTAAACTTGTTTTAATTTGAATCCCAAGTCATTCTCTGTGTCTATAATGTGGAACTGCTTAATAATCTGGAGCAATAAAGCAAAGATTTGGGGACAGATTGGATTCCCCTTCAATACATAGCATAGACTACCAAATGTGTACAAATACAGTTCATAGGAGTGAATCAGAGGGGGTGATAGATGCAAATCAATTAGCATGTACCATTAAAATTGCCAGCCTTAGAAAAGACAGAACGTTAATAAACGTCAAGCTGAAATTGTAAGATCCAATTGTTAAGACTTAAATCTTATTAATCAATTCTGTGTCTAATTATTAAGGAGTTTGCCAGCAATGTTAATAGTCAAACAAAAGGATCGTCAAAACATAATATTAGACTGACATAATTGAACGGATTTCTGCTCAGTGATAAATTGCTATTTGAGATTAACTGCATAGAACTGTGATTAGTTCAATCTTGAGTTGATTTGAAAGCTGCCTTCAAATTGTTTAGGAATTGAAGGTGAGAGGTTATGATTTCGTGCTAGAGTAGGGACACAAAAATGCACCTTTTCCATTTGAATTATTATTATTGTGTCTGTCTCTGTCTATGTTTCTCTCTCTGTCTTCTATCTCTTTCTGGGTCTCCTTCTTTCTTTTTCTGTCTCCTCTCTTCTCTCTCTCTCTCTCTCTCTCCTTCTTCTTTCACTCCCCCCTCTCTCCCCTTTCTTGACATGGACACTGCCCTGTTATAGCTGTTTAAAATTCTGGAGCCAAAAGTTCTCTGGAGATCACATTTTTAAAAAGGATGTCTGGGTACCAAAAGGTGCGATGGACAGACTCTCTCAGCTGAGAGCCACTAGTGTCCATTGTCAGTAACATGAATCATGGACAAGAAAATGAAGCTGCTATCATTTCATTGTGAAGTCAGTCCTTAAAGATGGATGAACCAGGTGCACATCATCAACTAAACGTGAAAGAATCGGCATAGGATTCTTTCAGACAGAAGACATGTGGAATTCATCATGGCTTGAGGGACCACCACAATAAATATGTGGATAATGGTTATCATACATCTCATAGGTGTCATACCTGCCTGCCTATCTCACTCTTCTCATGGCTGTCCAATGTGGACATCTTCATGTGTAAACAGTTTATAAATTCTGGGGAATGATCAGACGCTTTCATCATTATATCTTATAAGTAAAGACTCATTAACACGGAGAATCTTTAACAGGGCCAAGGCAGTTTAGAGATAATAAACCAAGCAGCTGGAATTCAATACCAGGCAGTGTAGTGTCAAACTGTGTACTCCTAAAGTGACTCATTTTTAGATTCTAAGATTCAATAGTCCAAAGAGTGATTTGAAATTTTTAATTTCCCTTGCATTGATCTGGATCAAGAAGTATACTCACTAATAAATGGATAATAGCCAAAAAAAAGTATGGAATATCCAGGATACAGTCCACAGAACTCAAGAAGGTTAACAAGCTGAAAGGCCCAAGTGAGGATGTTTCAATCCTACTTGGGAGGTAGAAGAAAGCAATCACAGGAGACAGAGGGAGCGAGGGATCTGGGTAGGAGGGAGAGGGGAAAGGGGGAACGTGATCAGGTATTGGGGTGGGGGGCAGGAAAGAAGCATGGAGGGCTAGCAGAGTAAAATGAAATACGCAACCTCCAGGGGTGGAGGTAGGGGACCCTCTAGAATATACTGAGATCTGGGAGGTGAGAGACTATGGAACTCAAAGAGAAACCTTAGATGACATAATCAACAGTGGAGAGAGGGAACTTGCAGAGATCACCGCCAGTAGAAAGATGGGGCATCAAGTAGAGGGATGGGGTTGCCATTCCATGGTCACAAACTCTGACCCAGAATTGTTCCTGTCTAAAAGAACTGCAGGAACCAAAATGGACAAGAAGTCTCTTGCCATCCAGAGACAGGCTCAAACTGAGATCCAGCTCAGCAGGAGGCCCCAAGGCCTGACCCTGTTACTGTTGCTATGGTATGCTTACATACAAGAGCCTAGCATGGCTGCCCTCTGGGGGGCCCGACAAGCAGATGACTGAAACAGATGCAGATAATTCCACCCAACCATTGGACTGAAGTAAGGCACCCCTGAGGTTGAACTAGAGAAAAGCTGGAAGAAGCTGAGGAGGAGGGCTACTCCACTGGAAGACTAGCAGTCTTAACCAACCCAAAGCCCCAAGATTTCTCAGACACTGAGCCACCAACCAGGCAGCATACACTAGCTGATCTGAGGTCCCCTACACATATACCAGAAAGGACTGACTGTTCTGTCCTCAGTGGGAGACAATGTACCTAACCCTTGAGAGATTTGAGACCTCAGAGAGTTTGGGGCAGCTAGAAGGGAAGGGGGGGGAAGGAACCTTTTCTTAGAGACAAAGGAGAGGAGGAATGGGATGAGAAACTGTGGGAGGACAGACCAGGATGGGGGTAATGACTGGACTGTGAGGGGAAAAAAGGTAATAATTAAAAAAAAAAGAACTAAAAAGAAATGCTTTACCCTCCACAGTTGACTTGATAATAGCCTAGTGAGAAACCAAGGACAAGATAAGGATGGGATATCTTAAGTGACTTCCCAAGACAATAATAGGTGTTTTCTCTTTGTTGTTGTTTCTTTGCTTCTTTATAGTGATTTTTATGATGTTGTATTGAAAAATACTATCAAATTTACAGGATCTAGAATAATATGGGAAGACCCACCTTAAAAGTGAGCAGCATCATTTTCTGCCTTGAGTCTTTGCTTGCAAAACCAGGAGAAAGTAATGCGTGCTTATGCTACTACTCCCCACCAATGCAGTAATGCTGTCCCTGCTCTGATAGAGCGTTATCTTTGAACTGCGAGCTAAATATCCTATTTCCTTCCTTCCATAAATTGTTTGGGTCAGGCATTTTATCCTAATAATAGGAGAAGTAGCAAATACAGAAGATACCATCATCACCCATCAACTACAACATTATCATCAACATTGTCGCCATCATTATTATATTAGGATGGTCTGTATATAGTTGTTCTTCACAGAGCTAGATACTGTGAAACAAGACTAGCCATGACAGTCATTCAATTCATATCAAGTATTCAAAAACAGGCAAATTAACATCTGCTTAGAGATATAACTCCTTTCCTCTTTTAGGGCTATGGACAGAGCAGTCTTACTGTGTGTGACTGTTTTCTTGCACGTTCTTTCCTCTGAAGCTGAGGCTAATTTGCATAAAACAGAAAGAATGTACTTAGATGACTTGAAAGACACCTCTAAATTCCAACATTCTAAGTGTATATGTACTTTCAAATATGCTAATAAAGTAATAGATATTTAATAAGTGCTGAAAAAAGAAAACAAGACCTGTGCTCTTTAATGCCATAACCTGATGCTTCAGGTAACCAAGAAAGCATAAGAGAGGAACACTGATAAATATCATAAGCAGAACAGCAATATACTAGTCTGCCTGTCTTATCTGTGGACTGTGAACCTATCACACCCCATTTGCTTAATCTTATCTCTTTAACTAAAGTGTAACATAAATTATGAAATGGCCTTTTCCCAAACGTGAAAAATATAAACAAAATGCTATATATATATATATATATATATATATATATATCCTAAAGATAAAAATGTTCACCACCAAAGTGAAAGCATGTGCTAATTATATTAAGATGGCAGGCTTCCTGGTTGCTGCCACTCATGGAGAGCCCGTGGGCAGAACCCCGCGAGCGAACTTGAGCCTCGGGACCACAGGTAAGACTAACTTAGCTGCGAAGAGCACCCGGCCGAACGGCAGTCACGCCACAGACGCGTATGCCGTCTAGTGCTAGACACGACCAGTGCTTACCGGAAGTCCCACACCCGGATCCCGCCCGAGCAGCTCTCTGCTCCCAGAACCCGGGGAGAGATACCTTACCATCCTGGTCAGGTGGGCACCCTGGAGGCTGCAGAGCGGAAGAGAACACCAACACTGCCAACCACGGCCCAAATCCCTGACCCAAGAGGAAACTGTACAAGGCCCTGTCTTGTGGGGAGGGCCCAGGAGCAGCAGGAGCCTGCCTGAGCCAACGAACCTGAAGGAAACAGACCGATAAACAGTTCTGCACCCAAATCCCGTGGAGGGGAGAGCAAACCTTCAGAGAGGCAGACACGCCTGTAAACCAGAAGAGACTGCTCTCTGCACACATTACTGATTCCAGAGGAAAGCACCAGAATCCATCTGAAACCCTGCACTGAGGCTCCCGGAAGAGGGCGGCGAGATCTTCCTGGTTGCTGCACCTCGAGAGCCCGTGGCAGCACCCCCTGAAACTTGAGCCTCGGGACCACAGGTAAGACCAACCTGCTGCAAGCCTGCCTGGTGAACCCAAGGCACAGGTCCACAGGAACAGCTGAAGACCCAGAAAGGAAAACTACATGCCCGAAAAGCAGAACACTCTGTCCCCATAACTGACTGAAAGAGAGGAAACAGGTCTACAGCACTCCTGACACACAGGGCCTATAGGGACAGTTTAGCCACTGTCAGAAATAGCAGAACAAAGTAACTTTAGAGATAATTCTGACTGGCTAGAGGCAAGCACAGAAACCCAAGCAACAGAAACTGTTAGCACATCGAGCCCTCTCATTTCACAAACAGTAAACTCCACACACACGGAACCAAAGGTCCTTCTCACAATCCCACTTCCCAATCACGTCCACCTGAACTCTGAGGTCACAATGTCTCAGCAACTGGGATAAGATCTGAGGTTTTTCAATCATCGAGATTCCAGATTGCTGCTCTGATCAGCACCCTGAGTCCCACACAAAACACTCTCACACTGATCTTTGACTTTCAATTCTACGAAATATCACTACCACCTCTGGCATGCATCTGAACATGTTTCCACTCTTTCCTTAACTCCTCCTCTTTCATCCTCTGGAGTCTCCTCCTCTCCTCCTGCCCAAAAAGAAACTATGATTCTGTTTCTGGTTTGTTGCCGATTTCAACCTTTCAAATTCTTCCTGGGTCCTGCACTTGCACTTTTCTCCTTCTTCCTTCCTTCCTTCCTGCAACGTCACAAAGTCAATTTTTCATTTTTGAAAATAAATTATACTAAAGCTCTGTCCTTCATGCTTGGCTGCTACCAGGAAAAACCATTTGCTAGCGATTTTTGCCTCTGTTTGTAAAGAATTGAAGAAAAGGACAAACTTTTAGTATGAACGTG